>NC_090387.1:21536307-21836327 GCF_036365525.1 Heterodontus francisci | reverse complement strand
GTATCCAGGGTTATGATGGCAGTAGTCCAAGCTTCCTTTGCAGCATTTAGATGCTGCTGGAGCTGCAATGGAAGCTGAGACATCAGCCATCAGGTACTGTATCACAGTTGGGTCAACGATTATGCTTATGGAGTTGGCCACCACTTCCATGCTGGAAAGGATGGGTGGGCTCCAAGCTCTGCGCAAAGCTCTGTGTCAACTTGGTGTCGGACTCCTTCGTGCTCCTTTGATGTTGAACATAGGCTTTCTGGCAGGCTTCCCAATGCACCAAGCATTTTCTCTGTAGGCTGCCCCATCAAAGCTCTCATCTGAGTCCCCTGCTGCAGAATTTATGTGCAACCATGCCCTCTGGCAAGCTGGCACAAGCACAATCCTTGCCCCCTGCTCTGACTACTGCCTACTTGTGTCCTGTCTCTCAGCACACGCACATCCCACCTCTGTGCTATCTTCTAAGATCCACGCATGTATCAGTATCTGAACAGGTGACGACGAGTGTGAAGTCAAGTGGTGGTGCTGTGTCTTCATCATTACTCTCTTTTTGCTATTCCTCCACTGCCTGGTCAGGTTGCAGTTCTTGGGTATCTGAGTGGTAAAAGGTACAAGGGTTAAGTTGTAGTGAGGGGAGTGGGGGAAAATAAGAGATGCATCCTTAAACCTTCTGCAGCTTGTAAATCAGAAGACCATGTGTGATGAGGGGGGAATGGGATAAGGACACTGTCATCTTCAATGGTTTCAGTCCTATCTTTGACCAGAGCCTCAGTAATGGCCATTCAAATAATGGGCAGCACCATCTCCTTCTTGAGGGTTAGAACATAAGGCATGCCTCTACCCCCAACAACCCCCCACCCCCATTTAGAACTTGCTGACTCCATTTATGCACCATCTTGTCCTGCAAGAAAAAGGGAAGTGTGTCATTGAGTGTCTATCTGGTCATGATGTGGCTGTCATGGTGGAATAGCTGTCAATGTGTGCAAGCTGTGAGAGGTGGGTGTGAGGCTTGCAGCAGTGCTAAGTATGTGAGGGTGAGGCAAGTATATAAAAGTTAGGTATGAGTCCTGATTGATAGAGATTGTTGGAGTGATGGGGGTGTGGTGAATTGAAGAGACTAGCAGTTCAGTTGGTGGGATATGGCATTTGAAGATACAGTCACTGACCTTGACCACTTGTGTGAGGTCATTGAACTTCTTGCGCCACTGCAGCCAGCTTTTTGGGCTAAGCTCCTGGCATTGACCTCCTCAGCTCTCCGCTCTCACTGCCTTTTGACCATGTGTTTGGAGGGAGGGCCTCCTTCCCTCCTGCCAATATAGGATATCTCTCCATATTCTCCACCCAATGCAGCATTGGAAAATCTCAGAGCCTGTGCTATCCCATGCTCTGCCATATTTCAATGTTTCCCAGGTCCAATTCACTTCCTGCATGACTCCCAGCACCTGATCCAATCACAATGCACCTCCCCTTTAAGAGTTGCAGGCGTGCTTTAAGTAGTGTTAGGAAGTTAAGATTTTGGTCCCCCTGCTGACACGCACAGCTAATGAACAGTGCGATTAGTTTTGCCTGGAAGATGAACTTGTGCTAATAAGCAGGCAGCACGAAGATGGCATGCTGCCTCATTTTCAAACTACAAGAGCGGATTAAAATCGCGCATTGTGATCCCTGCACCGGTTTTTGTGGACCATCCAATTTAGCCCCCAGTGAGTTTCACTCAGAACAAGAATCTTACTACCACCCCTGTCTCACGAGGATCTGTGCACTAAACTCAGGAATGCACTTTTTCTAGTGCAATGTATCTTTATCTTAATATTAACAGTAATAAAGTCTTTATCAGACCCCTTTCCTATCCTGAGTGGCATGAAACAGGGCTGTGTTCTCGCACCTACACTGTTTGGGATCTTCTTCTCACTGCTGCTCTCACATGCGTTCAAGTCTTCAGAAGAAGGAATTTTCCTCCACACAAGATCAGGTGGCAGGTTGTTCAACCTTGCCCGTCAAAGAGCGAAGACCAAAGTACAGAAAGTCCTCATCAGGGAACTTCTCTTTGATGATGCTGCATTAACATCTCACACTGAAGAGTGTCTGCAGAGACTCATCGACAGGTTTGCGGCTGCCTGCACTGAATTTGGCCGAACCATCAGCCTCAAGAAAACGAACATCATGGGACAGGACGTCAGAAATGCTCCATCCATCAATATCGGCGACCACACTCTGAAAGTGGTTCAAGAGTTCACCTACCTAGGCTCAACTATCACCAGTAACCTGTCTCTCGATGCAGAATTAAACAAGCACATGAGAAAGGCTTCCTCTGCTATGTCCAGACTGGCCAAGAGAGTGTGGGAAAATGGCACACTGACACTGAACACAAAAGTCCGAGTGTATCAAGCCTGTATCCTCAGTACCTTGCTCTACGGCAGCGAGGCCTGGACAACGTATATCAGCCAAGAGCGACGTCTCAATTCATTCCATCTTCGCTGCCTCCGGAGAATACTTGGCATCAGGTGGCAGGACCGTATCTCCAACACAGAAGTCCTCGAGGCGGCCAACATCCCCAGCATATACACACTACTGAGTCAGCGGCGCTTGAGATGGCTTGGCCATGTGAGCCGCATGGAAGATGGCAGGATCCCCAAGGACACATTGCACAGCGAGCTCGTCACTGGTATCAGACTCACCGGCCGTCCATGTCTCCACTTTAAAGACGTCTGCAAACGCGACATGAAGTCCTGTGACATTGATCACAAGTCGTGGGAGTCAGTTGCCAACGATCGCCAGAGCTGGCGGACAACCATAAAGGCAGGGCTAAAGCATGGCGAGTCAAAGAGACTTAGCAGTTGGCAGGAAAAAAGACAGAAGCGCAAGGATAGAGCCAACTGTGTAACAGCCCCGATAACCAAATTTATCTGCAGCACCTGTGGAAGAGTCTGTCACTCTAGAATTTGCCTTTATAGCCACTCCAGGCGCTGCTTCACAAACCACTGACCACCTCCAGGCGCTTACCCATTGTCTCTCGAGACAAGGAGGCCAAAGAAAAGAAAAGTCTTTATGCTGACCAACAGTAGAAATACTTCTCACAATTGCAGTAAACATCAAAAATATATCCAAACAATGAATTAAAATTATTGGGTTAAACAAATTGCAAATGCAGCAAAGGCACAGCAGATCAGTATCTAAAAGGTATGTCCTGTCCCACCGGCAGGACAGACCCAGCAGAGGTGGTGACACAGTGCTATACAGTCGGGAGGGACTTGCCCTGGGAGTCCTCAACATTGACTCCAGACCCCATGAAGTCTCATGGCATCAGGTCAAACATGGGCAAGGAAATCTCCTGATGATTACAACCTCCTGCCCTCCCTCAGTTGATTATTCAATGCTTCTCCATGTTGAACACCACTTGGAGAGAGCACTGAGAGTGGCAAGGGCGCAGAATGTACTCTGGGTGGGGGACTTCAATGTCCATCACCAAGAGTGGCTTGGGAGCGCCACTACAGACCGAGCTGGCTGAGTCCTAAAGGACATAGATGCTAGACTGGGTCTGTGGCAGGTGATGAACATAGAACATAGAACAGTACAGCACAGTACAGGCCCTTCGGCCCACGATGTTGTGCCGAACCTTTAACCTACTCTAAGATCAAACTAATTGCCTACCCTTCATTCTACTATCATCCATGTACCTATCCAAGAGTCGCTTAAATGCCCCTAATGTATCTGCTTCTACTACCACCGCTGGCAGCGCATTCCACGCACCCACCACTCTCTGTGTAAAGAACCTACCTCTGACATCTCCCCGAAACCTTCCTCCAATCACCTTAAAATTATGCCCCCTGGTGATAGCCCTTTCCACCCTGGGAAAAAGTCTCTGGCTATCCACTCTATGCCTCTCATCATCTTGTACCCCTCTATCAAGTCACTTCTCATCCTTCTTCGCTCCAATGAGAAAAGCCCTAGCTCCCTCAATCTTTCTTCATAAGACATGCCCTCCAGTCGAGGTAGCATCCTGGTAAATCTCCTCTGCACCCTCTCTAAAGCTTCCACATCCTTCCTATAATGAGGCGACCAGAACTGAACACAATATTCCAAGTGTGGTCTAACCAGGGCTTTATAGAGCTGCAGCATAACCTCGCGGCTCTTAAACTCAATCCCCCTGTTAATGAAAGCCAACACACCATACACCTTCTTAACAACCCTATCAACTTGGGTGGCAACTTTGAGCAATCTATGGACATGGACCCAAGATCCCTCTGTTCCTCCACACTACCAAGAATCCTGTCTTTAAGCCTGTATTCTGCATTCAAATTTGACCTTCCAAAATGAATCACTTCACACTATTCCAGGTTGAACTCCATCTGCCACTTCTCAGCCCAGCCCTGCATCCTGTCAATGTCCCGTTGCAACCTACCACACCATCCACAACTCCAGCAACCTTCGTGTCATCGGCAAACTTGCTAACCCAGCCTTCCACTTCCTCATCCAAGTCATTTATAAAAATTACAAAGAGCAGAGGTCCCAGAACAGATCCCTGCGGAACACCACTGGTCACCGAGCTCCAGGCTGAATACTGTCCATCTACTACCACCCTCTGTTTTCTATGGGCTAGCCAATTTTGTATCCAGACAGCCAACTTCCCCTGTATCCCATGCCTCCTCACTTTCTGAATGAGCCTACCATGGGGAACCTTATCAAACGCCTTTCCCACTTTCACATTGAGGATAGCCTCCATCGTGTTGTATGGGACTACCACTGTGCTGAATGCGATAGATTTTGAACGATATAGCAATGCAAAATTGGGCATTCATGAGGTGTTGTGGGCCATCAGCATCAACAGAATTGTACTCATCCACAATCTGTAACCTTTTGGCCCAGCATATCCCCCACTTTTACCATTACCATCAACCCTGGTTCAATGTCAAGTGCAGGAGGGCATGCCATGAGCAGCACCAGGCATACCTCAAAATGGTGAAGCTACAAAACAGGACTACTTGTGTGCAAAACTGCGTAAGCGGCATGCGATAGACAGAGCTAAGCGATCCCATAATCAACGGATCAGATCTAAGCTCTGCAGTGCTGCCACATCCAGTCGTGAATGGTGGTGGACAATTAAACAACTAACTGGAGGAGGGTCTCCACAAATATCCCCATCCTCAATGATGAGGGAGCCCAACACAGCAGTGCAAAAGATAAGGCTGAAGCATTTGCAACAATCTTCAGCCAGACGTGCCAAGTTGCTGATTCATCTCGGCCTCGTCCTGAAGTCCCCAGCATCACAGATGCCAGTCTTTTGCCAATTTGATTCACTCCGCGTGATATCAAGAAACAATTAGTAGAGGGTTGAAGGGTTATGGAGAACGGGCAGGAAAGTGGAGTTGAGGCCGAGATGCTATCAGCCATGATTGTATTGAATGGCGGAGCAGGCTCAAGTGGTTGAATTGCCTACTCCTGCTCCTAGTTCTTAGGACCAGATGATAACTGAAGGCACTGGATACTGCAAAGGCTATGGACCCTGACAATATTCTGGCAATAGTACTGAAGACCTGTGCTCCACAACTTGCTGTGCCCCTAGACAAGCTGTTCCAGTATGGCTACAACACTGGCATCTGCCCAGCAATGTGGAAAATTGCCCAGGTATGTCCTGTACACAAAAAGCAGGACAAGTCCAACCCAGCTAATTACCGCCCCATCAGTCGACTCTCAATTATCAGTCAAGTGATGGAAGGTGTCGTCGACAGTGCTATCAAGCAGCACTTGCTTAGCAATAACCTGTGATGCTCAGTTTGGGTTCCACCAAGGCCACTCAGCTCCTGACCTTATTACTGCCTTCGTTCAAACATGGACAAAAGAGCTGAATTCAAGAGGTGAGGTGAGAGTGACTGCCCTTGACATCAAGGCAGCATTTGACCGAGTATGGCATCAAGGAGCCCTAGGGCTGGATTTTATGTCAGGTGGCCGGGAGCTGGCCACCGACATAAAATTCGGTGGCGCACACGCTTCCGCTAGCCTGGGGATCCGTGCCGTATTTTACAGGTTCCTGGGCTTTAATTGTTCCGAGGCGGGACTTCCACCAGCTTAAGGGAGGAAGTCCCGCCTCATTGAGCTGCAGGCCAATTATCGGGTCGGCATCTCTTAGTTCCAGCAGTGCCATCGGGAGTGCTGGTTACTGCTAGGATTGTAGCTCAGCCGAGGACAGGAAACCAAGACTGCAGGTAAGTTTGGGTTGCCTCACCGGGGGTAATCAGTCGTGTCCCGGCAAGGCAAGGGTGGTCGTTTGGGGGAAGGCGGGCGCCTGGTGCCCGATTGTCAGCGCCCCCCCCGGGGCGCAGAGAGGCTGACAGCTCTCACCAGGCGGCCTTTCCTGGATTGAGGACACCTGCTTGCTGCTTGGCCGTTTTTTACACCACCACCCCCCACCACCACCATCCGGCTCGCTGGGGTGGCATAACATTCCTGCCTAGCAAAACTGAAGTCAATGGGAATCAGGGGGAAAACTCTTCGCTGGTTGGAGTCATACTTAGCACACATGAAAGCGGTTGTGGTTGTAGGAGGTCAATCATCTCAGTCCCAGGACATCGCTGCAGGAGTTCCTCAGGGTAGTGTCCCCGGCCCAACCATCTTCAGCTGCTTCATCAATGACCTTCCTTCAATCATAAGGTCAGAAGTGGGGATGTTCGCTGTGGGGATGATTGCACAATGTTCAGCACCATTCGCGACTCCTCAGATACTGAAGCAGTCCATGTAGAAATGCAGCAGGACCTGGACAATATCCAGGCTTGGGCTGGTAAGTGGCAAGTAACATTCACGCCACACAATTGTCGGGCAATGACCATCTCCAACAAGAGAGAATCTAACCATCTACCCTTGACATTCGATGGCATTATGGTTGCTGAATCCCCCACTATCAACATCCTGGGGGTTACAATTGACCAGAAACTGAACTGGAGTAGCCATATAAATACCGTGGCTACAAGAGCAGGTCAGAGGCTAGGAATCGTGCAGTGTGTAACTCAGCTCCTGACTCCCCAAAGCCTGTCCACCATCTACAAGGCACAAGTCAGGAGTGTGATGGAATACTCTCCACTTGCCTGGATGGTGCAGCTCCAACAACACTCAAGAAGCTCGACACAATCCAGGACAAAGCAGCCCACTTGATTGGCACCCCATTCACAAACATTCACTCCCTCCAACACCGACGCACAGTGGCAGGAGTGTGTGCCATCTCCAAGATGCACTGCAGCAATGCACCAAGGCTCCTTAGACAGCACCTTCCAAGTCCGCAACCTCTACCATCTAGAAGGACAAGGGCAGCAAATGCATGGGAAATCCACCACATGCAAGTTCCCCTCCAAGCCACACACCATCCTGACTTGGAACTATATTGCCATTCCTTCACTATCGCTGGGTCAAAATCCTAACAGCACTGTGGGTCTACCTACCTCACATGGACTGCAGCGGTTCAAGAAGGCAGGTCACCACCACCTTCTCAAGGACAATTAGGGATGGGCAATAAATGCTGGCCTGGCCAGCGTCGTCCACATCCCATGAATGAATAAGAAAAAAAAGGTAAAAATAGGTTACTATGACCATTTAATATAAAATAAAAACAGAGAATGCTGGAAATACAGCAGGTTTGACAGCATCTGTGGAGAGAGAAACAGAGTTAACGTTTCAGGTTGATGCCCTTCGGACTATTTGTGACCAATTTTCAAGGTTGTGCTGAAGAGACTTCCACAATTTCAATCTTTCTCATACTGACTGTTGTGTGTTTTCTGTGGCGTTGATGATGGTTAGAGGTTGAATTACAAATGAATTGAGCTATTTAATTAGCCAATGATAGCAGCACTGAGGTAGTTTGAAAGTCTGCACTGCTGAAGCAGTTATCTCCTCACGACTCTGAAACATTCTGGTGAGATTTGTTCTGGTATAGAGGGCTTTGAGACAAATCAAATATTTGTCTGTTCTTCCTCCCTTAATCAGCTCTAGGTCCTGTATTGTATCATAACATTTGCTAGAATGGTACTATATTTGTCAATGGATCATTAATTTAATCTGTTCTTGGCCAATAGAACGATCATAAAAGTAGATTAAAAGCCTGTTGTGATTTCTGGAGTCTACCTATCAATGGTGATACAGAACATTCGGTGTGTTCTAATCAGGAATGGGGGACCTTGAGGTGATTCAAATAAAAGATTATCAAATGTGCCTAATGCACTAATCATCTTTCAGTTCCCTTCCCCAATATGAAACAGTTTATAATAGGCATTCGTACATGGTTGAGTAAAACATGAGGTTCCAGGTGATTAACCAGCCACTATTAATTTCTAATCAAACTATTTGAATTAAAGAATCAATTTTGAGTTCAGAAGGAAAATAATTAACAAACATTCATACTAATGCTCAACATTCTTAATGTCCAAAGTGGGAAGAAAAATAAACCAGAATATTTATCTGAAGTAAATGTTAGAGTTTGGCACATGAAGTTAATAAAAACATTCTGGTCCCTTCTTAGGCTTTAATATACTTTCTATTCCCTTTTCAGCATGAAACCTGCCAGACCATTCAATGTACTTATACTTCTGTCATCATGAGCTTCTTCAGTAATGCACCTATTTTGTCATGCAACATACAGTCATTGTTTCAGACTCCGTGTTAATTTCTTGAATTATTTAAGAGCAACTCATTTCCATAATGAATGTACTGCTTGTGGGGGCACTTTACCAAGTTCTATTTTGCTGAACATAGGAATGACATCTTGCTAAAATAAATAAATCAGAATTTTGATGCAAGCCAGTTCATTATAACACATTGAATTGACAGTGTTCCACCTTTGAATAGTTGAGCCGTCAGCCGCAGTGAGGCTACTGGCACGAAAACAAAAAGCTTGAAGCTTGTTTTTAGCTTAACTTATATCAACACTCACCATTCTGCATTGTTCTTTCTGTGCAGCTTAGTGATATTAAACAGACGTAGCCACAAAGATAACAGAAGCAACAACAAGTTATATTTATATAGCACCTTTAATGGAGTAAAATGCCCTAAGGCACTTTACAGGAGCATTACTAAGCAAAATGTGACACCGAGCTACATAAAAAAGATATTACGGAAGATGACCTAAAGCCTGGTCAAAGAGGTAGATTTTAAGGAGCAAATTAAAGGAGACACGAGAGTAGAGAGATGGGGAAGTTTAGGGAAGGAATTCCAGAGCTGAGGGCTGAGGCAGCTGAAGGCATGGTTTCCGCAAGTGGAGCAATTAAAATTGGGGATGCTCAAGGGGCCAGAATTGGAGGAGCATAGACATCTCACAGGGTTATGAGGCTGGAAGAGATTAGATATAGGGAGGGGCGAGGCAATGGAGGGATTTGAAAACAAGGATGAGAATTTTTAGAACGAGGCATTGCTTAACCGGGACCCAATGTAGATCAACGAACAAAGGGTTGTGGGTGAACTGGACTTGTTGTGAGTAACGACATGGACAGCAGAGTTTTAGATGACCTCAAGTTTATGGAGAGTAGAATGTGGCAGGCTGGCCAGGAGTGTGTTTGAATAATCAAGTCGAGAGCTAACAAAGGCATGAATGAGGGTTTCAGCAGCAGGTGAGTGAGGCAGGGCGGAGATAGTGATGTTACAGAGGTGGAAATAGACGGTCTTAGTGATGGCGCGGATATGTGGTTGGAAGCTCATCTTGGGGTCAAATGTGATATTAAGGTTGCGAACAGACTGGCTTAATCTCAGACCTGCCAGGGAGACCGATGGAGTCAGAGGCAAAGGAATGGATTTTGTGGCAAGGACCGAAGATGAATAGTTTCGGTGTTCCCAACAGTTGGAGAAAATTTCTGCTCAGCCAGTACTGGACCTTCAAGAAATAATGAAAGGATCTTCCGGCAACTTAAAATCTCTAAGAATTCAGGCACTGATTGCTGCAAAATATCCAAACTCTCTGTGGATTTTCTTTTAACAATAATTATAAGATAGAAGCTTAAGTTGCTGATTTTATTGTACAAATATTAAATAACCCTTTCCCAAAAGCTTCTCCGCTGCTTTAATAAAGGGATTTTAATCTACTAAAATAGTGGAGGAAAACATTTGGTAACAAGTGCATTTCATGGATTCTTCTTTGACCTCCTTATCTCGAGAGACAATGGGTAAGCGCCTGGAGGTGGTCAGTGGTGTGTGGAGCAGCGCCTGGAGTGGCTATAAAGGCCGATTCTAGAGTGACAGACTCTTCCACAGGTGCTGCAGAAAAATTTGTTTGTCGGGGCTGTTACACAGTTGGCTCTCCCCTTGCGCCTCTGCCTTTTTTCCTGCCAGCTGCTAAGTCTCTTCGACTCGCCACACTTTAGCCCCGCCTTTATGGCTGCTCGCCAGCTCTGGCGAACGCTGGCAACTGACTCCCACGACTTGTGATCAATGTCACAGGACTTCATGTTGCGTTTGCAGACGTCTTTAAAGCGGAGACATGGATGGCCGGTGGGTCTGATACCAGTGGCGAGCTCGCTGTACAATGTATCTTTGGGGATCCTGCCATCTTCCATGCGGCTCACATGGCCAAGCCATCTCAAGCGCCGCTGATTCAGTAGTCTGTATAAGCTGGGGATGTTGGCCGCCTCGAGGACTTCTGTGTTGGAGATACGGTCCTGCTACCTGATGCCAAGTATTCTCCGGAGGCAGTGAAGATGGAATGAATTGAGACGTCGCTCTTGGCTGACATACGTTGTCCAGGCCTCGCTGCCATAGAGCAAGGTACTGAGGACACAGGCTTGATACACTCGGACATTTGTGTTCCGTGTGAGTGCGCCATTTTCCCACACTCTCTTGGCCAGTCTGGACATAGCAGTGGAAGCCTTTCCCATGAGCTTGTTGATTTCTGCATCTAGAGACAGGTTACTGGTAATAGTTGAGCCTAGGTAGGTGAACTCTTGAACCACTTCCAGAGCGTGGTCGCCAATATTGATGGATGGAGCATTTCTGATGTTCTGCCCCATGATGTTCGTTTTCTTGAGGCTGATGGTTAGGCCAAATTCATTGCAGGCAGCCGCAAACCTGTCAATGAGACTCTGCAGGCACTCTTCAGTGTGAGATGTTAAAGCAGCATCATCAGCAAAGAGGAGTTCCCTGATGAGGACTTTCTGTACTTTGGACTTCGCTCTTAGACGGGCAAGGTTGAACAACCTGTCCCCTGATCTTGTGTGGAGGAAAATTCCTTCTTCAGAGGACTTGAACGCATGTGAAAGCAGCAGGGAAAAGAAAATCCCAAAAAGTGTGGGTGTGAGAACACAGCCCTGTTTCACGCCACTCAGGATAGGAAAGGGCTCTGATGAGGAGCCACCATGTTGAATTGTGCCTTTCATATTGTCATGGAATGAGGTGATGATACTTAGTAGCTTTGGTGGGCATCCAATCTTTTCTAGTAGTCTGAAGAGACCACATCTGCTGACGAGGTCAACGGCTTTGGTGAGATCAATGAAAGCAATGTAGAGGGGCATCTGTTGTTTGCGGCATTTCTCCTGTATCTGACGAAGGGAGAACAGCATGTCAACGGTCGATCTCTCTGCACGAAAGCCACACTGTGCCTCAGGGTAGATGCGCTCGGCCAGCTTCTGGAGCCTGTTTAGAGCGACACGAGCAAAGACCTTCCCCACTATGCTGAGCAGGGAGATTCCACGGTAGTTATTGCAGTCACCGTGGTCACCTTTGTTTTTATAGAGGGTGATGATATTGGCATCGTGCATGCCCTGAGGTACTGCTCCCTCGTCCCAGCACAGGCATAGCAGTTCATGTAGTGCTGAGAGTATAGCAGGCTTGGCACTCTTGATTATTTCAGGGGTAATGCTGTCCTTCCCAGGGGCTTTTCTGCTGGCTAGAGAATCAATGGCATCACTGAGTTCCGATTTTGTTGGCTGTACGTCCAGCTCATCCATGACTGGTAGAGACTGGGCTGCATTGAGGGCAGTCTCAGTGACAACATTCTCCCTGGAGTACAGTTCTAGGTAGTGCTCAACCCAGCGGTCCATTTGTTTGCGTTGGTAAGTGATTATGTCCCCTGATTTAGTTTTGAGGGGGGCGATCTTCTTGATGGTTGGCCCAAGAGCTCTCTTAATGCCATCATACATTCCTCTGATGTTTCCGGTGTCTAAGGCCAGCTGAATATGACTGCATAGGTGTTGCCAGTAGTCGTTTGCGCAGCGCCTGGCTGTTCTTTGTGCAGTGCTTCTGGCTGCTTTAAGTGCTACGGATGTTAACTTGCTGGGGGCTTTCTTGTAGTTCAACAGTGCAATGCGCTTAGCGGCTATGACAGGTTCCAGCTCTTCATTATGAGATTGAAACCAGTCTGCATCTCTCTTCGCACTTTTGCCATAGGTGGTCAAAGCTGACTCATAGATGGCGTCTCTGATGTGGGCCCACTTAGTCTCAGCATCCCCTGTGGGAGTGTTTTGAAGGGCTGTTACAAGTGAATTTAGAAATTTTTGTAACAGCTGTGGGTGAGAAATTCTGTTCGTGTTGATGCGCGGGTGGCCCTTCTGCTTGGAATGATGCAACTTCTTTGGTCTGAGTCTAACCTTGCTGCACACCAGGGAGTGGTCGGTGTCGCAGTCCGCATTGTGGAAGCTGCATGTGATTTGGTAACAAGTGCATTTCACGGATTCACTGACAGAGATTTCTACCCTCTTGTATTTAAAAATGGAACTCTGATGAAAGGTCAGTGAGCTGAAACATTAATTCTGTTTCTCTCTCCACAGGTGCTGTCAGATCTGCTGAGTATTTCCAGCACTTACTTTTTTTAAAATTAAAAATGTATTGTCTGTTTCAAAATCTAAACAGATTAAGAACTATGAAAGATGAGGTATGATGCAAGATTGAAGAAAAACTCTTCGTAAACTGTCAGTATATTAAAATATCATCATGCACAGGCAAACATATCAACCCAGCTTTGCATACCAGATGCCAAACTAACCTTAACAAATTTATCAGAATAAGGATGTGTTTACATTATATAATCACTGGGTGGTAGCATTCAACACTATTTTGTTAGCTCTCTAAACAGTGATTGTGTCCTTCCTCTTGAACACTTGTACATGCAGCACTAACAACTGCTAATGCTTTATTTCCACATACTGTATGAAATATATTTTTTCATTTGTGGGGAAACGTAGAGCTAGATTTTGCTCAAAAAATATAATACATTGCAAGAAGTGACCAGGAGAACTGGAGAACAGATTTGATGGTTTTGTAAACTGGGGTATCATTTGGGAGAGTACTTGCTTTCAGAGTGGGGCAGAACTGGATTATGCTGACGTTTGTGGTGAGCTCTGCAACCAGGCACTCAAATGAAGGTAAAAGATTGTCATGTTAGGAAAGCTGCTCAGCTCAAAGTTTAATTACTTTGCATGCATTGCATCAGAAATGCTGCAGCCAATGTGAAGCTGCAGTGAGAAATAGAAATACATAAAACTTCAAGCACAGAGACAGGACATTTGCCCCAACCAGTCTGTCTCGATGTTTACCCTCCACAGGACCAAATAGTTCTAATTGCATTTCCCCACACTGTTACCATATCTCTTCAGTCCTTTTTCCATCTTCCAGTTATCCAACCTAATTCTGAATGTTGATAAAACTCTGCAGCTGAACTTAACAACCTCACTACTCTCTCTGTAAAGAGGTTTCCCTGCCCACTATTCTAAACCTTTTTACATTTCATCTTGAATCTATGGCCCCTTGCTCTTAACCCCTCAACTACTGGAAGCAGTCTGCTTCTATCTGTCCTTTCATAATCTTAAACACTTCTATTATATCACCCCATAATCTGCATTGTTCAAATGATAAAAGATCTAACTTTTCAAATCTTTGTATTTGCATTTTCTTCTTTGATGTGAGATTACACCTCCTCAAGTCCTGAACTGGTGTAAAAACAATAATTACTGGAAATACTCAGTAGGTCAGGCAGATCTGTGGAGAGAGAAACTGAGTTAACGTATCAGGTCTGTAACCTTTCATCAGAACTGATCTGGTGCCAGTTTATTTCATCATTATACTGTCATATACCAGGGTTGGGGCTGACCATGACTCATGGCCCTCCTGCCTTGGGCGCTATGGCATTGGAAGGATGAATGAGAATGGACAGAGACTGCTGGAGTTGTGTACCTATCACAACCTCTGCATCACCAACTCGTTCTTTCATACTAAACCCTGTCACCAGGTTTCTTGGAGGCACCCAAGATCACGTCTTTGGCACCAGCTGGACCTCATCGTCAAAAGGCGAGCCTCTTTAAACAGCTTTCAAATCACACGCAGCTTCCACAGTGCGGACTGCGACACCGACCACTCCCTGGTGTGCAGCAAGGTTAGACTCAAACCAAAGAAGCTGCATCACTCCAAACAGAAGGGCATCAACACTAACAGAACTTCTTATCCACAGCTGTTACCCATAAGTTTCTAAATTCACTTGAAAAAGCCCTTCAAAAAACTGCTACAGGGAATGCAGAGACCATGTGGGCCCACATCAGAGACACCATCTATGACTCAGCAATGACCACCTCTGGCAAACGTGACAAGCAGAATGCAGACTGGTTTCAATCTCACTTTGAAGAGCTGGAACCTGTCATAGCCGCTAAACACATTGCACTGTTGAACTACAAGAAAGCCCCCAGCAAGTTAACATCCGTAGCACTTAAAGTAGCCAGAAGCGCTACACAAAGAACAGCCAGGCGCTACGCAAATGACTACTGGCAACACCTATGCAGTCGTATTTAGCTGGCCTCCAACACCGGAAACATCAGAGGAATGTTTGATGGCATTAAGAGAGCTTTTGGTCAACCATCAGGAAGATCGCCTCCCTCAAGTCTAAATCAGGGGACATGATCACTGACCAACTCAAGCAAATGGACCGCTGGGTGCAGCATTACCTAGAACTGTACTCCAGGGAAAATGTTGTCACTGAGACGGCCCTCAATGCAGCCCAGTCTCTGCCAGTCATGGATGAGCTGGACGAACAGCCAACAAAATCGGAACTCAGTGATGCTATTGATTCTCTAGCCAGCAGAAAAGCCCTTGGGAAGGACGGCATTACCCCTGAAATAATCAAGAGTGTCAAGCCTCTCAGCACTCCATGAACTGTTTTGCCTGTGCTGGGATGAGGGAGCAGTACCACAGGACATGCGCGATGCCAATATCATCACCCTCTATAAGAACAAGGGTGACTGCAACAACTACTGTGGAATCTCCCTGCTCGGCATAGTGGGGAAAGTCTTCACTCGAGTCGTTTCAAACAGGCTCCAGAAGCTGGCTGAGCGTGTCTACCCTGAGGCACAGTGTGGCTTTCGAGCAGAGAGATCCACCATTGACATGCTGCTCTCCCTTCGCCAGTCTACAGGACAAATGCCGTGAACAACAGATGCCCCTCTACGTTTCTATGCTTTCATAGATCTCACCAAAGCCTTTGACCTCCTCAGCAGCCATGGTCTCTTCAGACTAATAGCAAAGATCGGATGTCCACGAAAGCTACTTCGTAACATCACCTCATTCCATGACAATATGAAAGGCACAATACAGCATAGCAGTGCCTCATCAGACCCCTTTCCTATCCTGCGTGGTGTGAACCAGGGCTGTGTTTTCGCACCTACACTGTTTGGGATCTTCTTCTCACTGCTGCTCTCACATGCGTTCAAGTCTTCAGAAGAAGGAATTTTCCTCCACACAAGATCAGATGGCAGGTTGTTCAACCTTGTTCAAGAGCGAAGACCAAAGTATGGAAAGCCCTCATCAGGGAACTCCTCTTTGCTGACGATGCTGCGTTAACATCCCACACAGAAGACTGTCTGCAGAGACTCATCAACAGGATTGCGGCTGCCTGCAACGAATTTGGCCTAGCCATCGACCTCAAGAAAACGAACATCATGGGACAAGACGTCAGAAATGCCCCATCCATCAATATCAGTGACCACGCTCTGGAAGTGGTTCAAGAGTTCACCTACCTAGTCTCAACTATCACCAGTAACCAACAAGCACATGGGAAAGGCTTCCACTGCTATGTCCAGACTGGCGAAGAGAGTGTGGGAAATTGGCGCACTGACACAGAACACAAAAGTCTGAGTGTTTCAAGCCTGTGTCCTCAGTACCTTGCTCTATGGCAGCGAGGCCTGGACAACGTATGTCAGCCAAGAGCGACGTCTCAATTCATTCCATCTTCGCTGCCTCCGGAGAATACTTGGCATCAGGTGGCAGGACCATATCTCCAACACAGAAGTCCTCGAGGCGGCCAACATCCCCAGCATATACACCCTACTGAGCCAGTGGTGCTTGAGATGGCTTGGCCATGTGAGCCGCATGGAAGATGGCAAGATCCCCAAGGACACATTGTACAGCGAGCTCGTCACTGGTATCAGACCCACCGGCCGTCCATGTCTCCGCTTTAAAGACGTCTGCAAACGAAACATAAAGTCCTGTGACATTGATCACAAGTCGTGGGAGTCAGTTGCCAGTGATCACCAGAGCTGGCGGACAACCATAAAGGCGGGGCTAAAGAGTGGCGAGTCGAAAAGACTTAGCTGTTGGCAGGAAAAAGAGAGAGCCAACTGTGTAACAGCCCCGACAAACAATTTTATCTGCAGCACCTGTGGAAGAGTATGTCACTTGAGAATTAGCCTTTGTAGCCACACCAGGCGCTGCTTCACAAACCACTGACCACCTCCAGGCGCTTACCCATTGTGTCTCGAGACAAGGAGGCCAAAGAAGAAGAAGGAGGAGAAGAAAATACTGTCATTGTGAAAAAGAAAATGCTTTGTTTGTTGCTTCATAAAATGCTTGGTACAACTGCCATATTAACCTAAATAAAAGCAAAATACCGCAAATGCTGGAACTCTGAAACACAAACAAGAAATGCTGGAAATACTCGGCAGGTCTGGCAGCATTTGTGGAGAGAGAAGCAGAGTTAACGTTTCAGGTCAGTGACCCTTCATCAGAACTGGCAGATTATAGAAATGTAAAAGGTTTTAAGCAAGTAAAGCGAGGGTGGGGCAAGAGATAGCCAAAGAGAAGGTGTTGATAGGACAAGTTCACAGAGAATAACTCACCAGAAGGTCATGGAGCAAAGGTAAAGGGTATGTTAATGGTGTGGTGAAAGTCAGAGCGTTAGTACAGAGAGGGTGTGAATGGACAGAAAACTGAGCAGCCTGGCCCTAAGCACAAATATGAAAAAAACAGTGGGTAGGCACAGTAGAAACAAACTAAAATAAAATAAACACATAAAAAAGAAAAAATAACTAAAAATAAAAAGGGGGCCCGTCATGCTCTGAAATTATTGAATTCAATGTTCAGTCCGGCAGGCTGTAGTGTGCCTAATCGGTAAATGTTTCTCGAGCTTACGTTGATGTTCACTGGAACACTGCAGCAATCCCAGGACAGAGATGTGAGCATGAAAGCAGGGGGAAGTGTTGAAACAGCCAGCAACGGGAAGCTCGGGGTCATACTTTCGGATTGAGCAGAGGTGTTCTGCAAAACGGTCACCCAGTCTGCGTTTGATCTCACCAATATAGAGGAGGCCACATTGTGAACAGCGAATACAGGATACTAAATTGAAAGAAGTACAACTAAATCACTGCTTCACCTGAAAGGAGTGTTTGGGGCCTTCGATAGTGAAGAGAGAGGAGGTTTTGGGCAGGTATTACACCTCCTGCGATTGCAGGGTAAGGTGACGTGGGAAGGGGATGAGGTGGTGAGCGTAATGGAGGAGTGGACCAGGGTGTCGCGGAGGGAATGGTCCATTCGGAATGCTGACAGGGGAAGGGAGGGGAAGATGCGTTTGGTAGTGGCATCATGCTGGATGTGGCAGAAATGGCGGAGGATCATTCTTTGGATGTGAAGACTGGTGAGGTGGAAAGTGAGGACAAGAGGAACCCTGTTGTGGTTTTGGAAGGGAGGGGAAGGGGTGAGGGCAGATGTGCGGGAAATGGGCTGGACACGGTTGAGGGCCTGTCAACCACATTGGGGGGGGAATCCTCGATTGAGGAAAAAGGAAGACATATCAGAAGCTCTGTCATTGGAAGGTAGCATCATCAGAGCAGATGCGTCGGAGATGGAGAAACTGGGAGAATGGAATGGAGTCCTCACAGGAGGCAGTGTGTGAAGTGTAGTCAAGGTAGCTGTGGTAGTCTGTGGGCCTATAATGACCATTAGTAGACAGCCTATCCCCAGAGATGGAGACAGAGAAGTCGAGGAAGTGAAGGAAAGTGTCGGAGGTGGACCATGTAAAGGTGAGAGAAGGGTGGAAATTAGAAGCAAAGTTGATAAAGTTTTCCAGGACGCCCAATCTCTCTATACCTCCATCTCCCACCAGGACGGTTTGAGAGCTCTCCGCTTCTTCCTTGAACAGAGGCCCAACCAGTCCCCATCCACCACCACCCTCCTTTGCCTGGCTGAACTTGTTCTCATATTGAACAACTTCTCCTTCAACTCCACTCACTTCCTCCAAGTAAAAAGTGTTGCTATGGGTACCCGCATGAGTCCTAGTTATGCCTGTCTTTTTGTGGGATATGTCGAACATTCCTTGTTCGAGTCCTACTCAGGCCCTCTCCCCTAATTCTTTTTCCGGTACATTGATGACTGTATCGGTGCCGTTTCCTGCTCCAACATGGCACAGGGCATCATGAAGAACTTGAAGTCCATGATTTCCACTGTGAAAGTGTGGGCAACTTTATGACAGCACTAACAAACCCCACTGTGATGGAGCATCTGATGGCTGCTGTCTCAGTTTCCACTGTAGCACAGGCAATGTCTCAATGCAGAAGTGGAAGCTCAGACTGAGGTCATGAGAACCATGTTTGTTGCCATGGAAGCTAAGCTTGGTGCCATGATCTCAAAGGATCTTAATGCTCAAAATGGCCTGCAGGGTTTCACAGCAGTCCAGTAATTTCTCCTCCAACAGATTACTAGGATTGCTGAGGTACTGCCCCATGGTAGTGGCAGTGGTGCCATGGAGCACATACCTGATGTTCTCTCTCTCAGCATGACAGTATTTTTACTCCGAACACTGCCACTCTGCCTGTTGCCTTCAAGAAGCCAGCCCAGACTTCTTCCACGGTGGCGCAGTCGGAAGCTGGGCCTTCAAGGCCCAGAGTTGCTCAAGGGCTTCCTGCAAGGCCATCTGCAGTCTCTGCCAGTGAAAGTCAGCAACCATCCAGTAGCCATGCTGCAGCCACTGGGCCAGGTAATGTCACCCACAAGACAGCCACTAAGGGAATGCACAAAGGTGAATAGTTCATTTTTGTTTGTACAATTGGATGCGTTGTTGGATAAAGATATAATGTAAAGGTTTTTGTTGGTGGTTTTTATTGTTGAATGGTGACCAAGGAGACACTGTGATGGGGCATCTGAGATGGATGTGATGATGGGAAATGATGGGTCCATGTTGATGTGCGGTAGTTGTCTCAGTAGAAGAGGAGCCTCATAATCACTCTCTGAGAGGGTCCAAATGCCTCCTGCCTGCCTCCTCCTCTACCTTCTCCCCCTCCTGAGGTAGCCTCCGGATCCCTAGAGGTAATGGCTGCATTCACATAATGGCAAGGTTGTGGAGGACACAGCAGACCACCACAAACTTCAAGACCGACTCTGGACTGTACTACAGGGCTCCCCTTGAGGAGTCAGGACAGTGGAACTTTAGTTTAAGGAGACTCATTGCCTGCTCCACAATGTTCTGAGTGGCTCCGTGGCTCTCGTTAAAGGCCCACTGTGTTCGTATGCTGGGATAACGGAAGAGGTCATTAGCCATGTGTAGAGTGGCCTTGTCCTTTGGTTCTTCGTGGAAGGTTGAAGACAGTGGGTAGGGCCGACTGGCACAGGATAAATGCATCATGGCTGCCGCCAAAATAACGGGCATTCATCAAGATGAAAGTCTTGGACTGGTCACTCACCAACTGCACATTTATTGAATGGAAGACCTGTAGTTCTTGTAACCCTCCCCATTCACATGCGGGGGCTCCACAGATCCACATAGGTGCAGCTGATGGTGCCCTGCGCCATTGGGAATCTCACCATCTGGTGAAGCCACATGCCTTCTCATTCTGCTTGTCCCTCCTGAGCAAGAGGACGATGAACTCCTCCCGTCTGGTGTGTATGGCCTTCATCACTTCCCAGCTATAGCAACAGATGGTGTACTGGGAAATATTGGCAATGTTTCCCAATCCCACCTGGAAGGATCTGGAGGCGTAAAAGTTGAGACTGACCGTGATTTTCACAAGCACTGGCAGCGCCGTCCTTGCCCTAGTGTGAGGCTTCTGGTCGGATTGCAGGACGTGGCACAGCTCAGAAACTACCTCCTTGCTGAATCTGAATTGCTTCACTCATTGTTCCTGGGTCAGCTGAAGGTAAGAGAGGTGCTCTCTGAAAACCCTTGCTTGGTAGGGGAGATCCAACCTCCTCCTCCCTCTTCGCAGAGCTGCCCCTCTCTGCATCTTCTGCTCTATGTCCTGGTCATGTTGCAGACTAAGAGGCACTGCAACCACAGTCCCCATACCTTGGTCAGGTATCCTTTGCCCTCCTTGACTATGAGCACCAACTGGCAAAAAAACAACTTAAAAATCCACTGTAGTACTTCCACAAACTCAGCCTAAGCAAAAGTAAATCAAAAGCACCTCACCTGCAACTTGTTGAGTGGCCCTTTAAATAGCATTGGTACAGGGTTGATCTTGCAGCTGAATGCTGAATCTCTGTGGAGTGATGTGCGAATTCGTTCAATGGATTTGCGTGGTACAAATTTGGTAGATGGGCATCACATCAGCTGGTAGGGCTGTGCAATGTCAGGATAGCTCCAAATCAGTTGCTTCTGGTGCATGCAGGGGTGCCCATGTGAGCGCCCTTCTCACGATGGTGTGCCACGTGAGCTATGCCAGAAGTGGTAGGTGTTGCAGTGTGCTCCATCAGGACACTAGGCTTTCATAATGTCAACTTCAGCTTCGCTATGGAAACCAAATTCGTGCCCTACCTGTGATAGCGTGCTCCACAATCGAACTGCTCTCTGAGTGAAGAAATTTCTCCTTATTTCCCCATTTCATTAATTAACTATCTCGTATTTATGCCCCTGGTTTTGGATTCTCCCACAAGTGAAAATATTCCATATCCACCCTGTCTAGCCCACGTAATAGAGGAAATATGGCATAATTATTCGCGAAGAGCTTTTTTTTCAAACAAAAATTTTCTTGCTTTTAATTCGGAAGCAGATTGTGGAATGAATTGGCAATGGAAATAAAAATCTAGAAAATGCCAGAAATATACAGCAGGTCAGTTAGCATCTGAAGGAAGATTATTTGACATTTCAGGTGCGGGGCCTTCGTCAGAACTGAAATCTGACAGGTACAGGTCTTTAAAAGGCTGAACAAAAATGAAGATGGGGAGGGGAGGACTTGAATCACTAATTATAACACCTTCAAATTTGAAGGATTTTCCATTTATCGGGATCAGGAGAAAGATGAGTTCTGTGCCAGAAATTCTTCATAAAGGCAAGTTGTTACTTGGCAAACTGAATGGATGGGTTTTGACTGCATTAAAAAATAACTAGGGTTATGGACCCAAGGTGGTTAGAAGGAGTTGAGGTACATATTAGCCATGATCTAATTGAATGGTGTAACAGGCTCAAGGGGCTGAATGGCCTAAACCTGCTCCTATAACTATAATGGTCAATTTTCATTTATCCCATCACATTCGGCAGATGGTGGGCAATGGAATTGGCACCAGGCATTTCTCTGAATAACTCTGGCAAACTGCCTGCTGCTGGATAAGGGAGGGTGGAGCGAAGCCAGAAATCAGAACTTGGGTGAGAGAAACTGGGAATGAGAGTGCTGATTTTTACCATAAGTGCTCCTCCTGGCCATGTAAAAATCCCATCACAATTTTTGCTGCATTTTCTGAGTGGCCTGCAGTGGTCGCTATAAAGATTGTTGGTTCAGCTGCTCAATGGTCCTTTCCACTGGGTGGAACGTCCACTCTGACTGGTGGAAAACCAAGGTAGCATAGCGATCCTACAGACAGCGTAGGACCTCAATTTGCATGTGTGTAAAGGCTAGGCTCTCATTCTGGCAGGCGCGCTGCCCACCTGTATCCTGACCTGTTGTAAATCGTGGTGGGGTAGATGGAGATGGAAGTGGGGTATAGCGCCTCGAACTTTGGACAACTACCACCCCATTCCTGCCCCAAAACAGGGATGGAAATTGGCCCCTATGAACAGAACAGTCTTGCAGTTGTGATTCAGACTTTCTCACGACCATTTTCAGGTTAAAATATGTGAGTAAAAATTTTCCATTCAAGTCACAATGTTTCTTTTGAAAATCCCATCCTATTCATTTAAAGTTCTGCACTTTGTGTGAAAAATTATTAATGTTTTGCACATTTTGGTTTGTGAGTGTGTAGTGTGATACTAGCTTGTAAATGTTTGTATGAAATTCTATAGCCCACTGTCTTACTGGATGTGGTAACCAATTTAAAACCAGTTGTTGCCTCCATTAAAATGGTGGTTAAGTGGTGCATTTAAATGCATTAAAGCTCATTCACTAATATTACACAGTGTAATTTCATGGTCTTTGTATTTCATTGAGAAGTTACAGCCAAATCCCTAAAGACTAATGTGAGTGGCTTCTGGTAAAGGTACACAATAGATTCTAACTTTAGTTTACTAAGTGAGCACTTTTGTAATTTGAGGACCAGCAGTGGAATTTATTTTGCTTGCGTTAGATCTAGTTATTGGGAAAATCAATCATGTAAAAAGTCTGTGTTTCACTTTCAAACAATTGGCTTTAAAGGATCGACTGGTTGCCTTGCACAAGATTAAATGAATTCCAGCAGTTGCAATACCATTCCCAAAGGGCACGAGTCCACAGCATTAAACTGCTCATAAATTTGACACTAATTGGTGCAAATTCAACAATTTCGCTCAATGAGGCCACCAGGATTGAAAATGTAGGATAAGCAAATGTCTGAGTCCAATGGGATGGGTGGTGATTTTTGAACTTTGAGGCTAAGTCACATTGTCAGGGCAATGTGAAGGAACCTTTGACTTGTCATTCCTGACCTGGGCTTGGTTACCTTTATAAGTGGAGAGAAAATGAAAGCATTTTCAGTCTCTTGGCCTTCATCACAAAGAGTGCATTAAATATTGCTGTCAGCCTACATAGTCCTTCTTCCCTGGCCCTGGTCCTTTTCTGAACAAATTGAAAATTGTGACTTATACCAGCACTTAGTCACTCATCTTTAGCCGAATTGTTAGACTCAGAAGGGTCACTTCAGAAACATTAGTTTCTCTTTGTCACTCAGCTGCTGGTGAACCTGCTGTGCAATTTTCGCACCTTATGTTTTTATTATTTTGTTAACAGGGGTGCTGTAGTGATTGAAAGGAGATTTAAGAAAAAGGAACAGCAAAAGAAAGAAAAAATTGGTTCCGCACAGCTTTCCTTTTCTATTTCATTCTGCATGCAAAAAAATGACTGGGATGTGGAATGCAAGTAATTTGTATGGTTGCACAGTACATTCGGTACTCAGAGGTTTAAGTGCTATTCCATGTGAAGATTGAAATTATTGCAGTGCACACTGTAATGTATTGTTGCTTTAATTTAGCACAAAGCACTTTTCCTGTTTAGTCTGGCACAACTTTGCAATTAATTTACCTTTGAGCTGAAAAGCACTTTGGGAATTGTAGTTCTGTTTTACCCAGGCATGTCGATTTTGTAGTTTAGTGTTACAGTGGCAAGCAATTTCCTGATGTTAAAATCTTTAATTATGGTATTAGGATTGTATTAGACTGTGTACATGGCCCTGTATATTTCTGTGTCTTGAAGAAAGGTGTAGATTTGCTTTATCTTTCCTTCCTCTCCTGCCCCACCTGAGTGCAGGTGCCGAGGATTAAAACTCGCATGGCAAAAGATGGCAGCGACACTGGAAGAAATAAATCCACGGGGTGGAAAATTCAAAGTTCAAGAATGTTATAAATAAGAATGAAAATTTCTTTCAGGGATGTGCTTTGAGTTCAGCTTCAGAAGTCCAGAATTCAATAGCTGGAAGTGAGAGCACGCGCATATCATATGAAGTTAAGATTGCATGCCATCTCCTTGGCACTAAAAAAATTAATTTAACAAATGTGGAGTCTCATGCCTTCTGAATTTAATTATTGTTGGAGATTTTTTAAAAATGCTAAAACAACTTTTACTTTCTGCCTGTTTTCTTTATCTTAATTCCATCTTTATTTCCTTCTCTTCATTTAGCTTTGCGTACATGATTTTACAATGAATTAAATATTCTAATTCATGCTGTGTGTCTCTGAGAATATTCTTCAATCTGATTGGTTGAAAAGCAACGGTGTTACTTGCCCTGCTTGCTCATGCCACAGACCCCCCTGTAGAGGGCACTTCACTGTATTAGAGGCCTGATCACAGCAAATTGCCACGAAGGCCAATGAAAAGTCTGTGGGCAGCTGAAAACCTAGTGAGCAGTGTGTGCCATTCCAACGCTATTTTCTTCAAGCCAGGGCAATTTGGCTCACAAAGCCCAGACATCTCAGATCCTATTTGGCCACATATTTTTTTAATGGCAAGTTTGTCTTGTTTGATTTCTATGAGCCCAGAGCATTGGAAGGGGCCGCCCATTTGTGGATGAATCCTATGTCAATACTCCAAAATTCATTAGTATAGATAGTTTTGGTCCCGTGTAAATTAATGACAGACATTGTTTTACACTTTCGCCGCTTTTGAATGGCAGCGAGTTGATTTCAGAAGGTCAGGCACAGGCACAGATATTCAGTCATTTAAGGACACTGAGATGCACATGACTAGTTGATTACTGATTGGTATGTTGCATGATTATAGTATCATATTGTGTTCGTTCTATCCTTGCACTGTAATCTTTCACTGTAAGTTAACTTGTACAAGGACAATTTCTCTTCCAGTCATATTTGTATTTGCACTGCTCAACTTACTTCAGTGTAATCATTTACACAACTTCATAACAGCCTGGGAATGAAATGTACAATATAAATATTGTATAATAACAGTCAAGTATGACTTTAAAAGTCAGGGGAAATACAGATTAGATTTGTCTGACTGTATTTCTCTTGCCATTCAAATTCAAATTTACATGCAAACAACTGAATGGAAACTGGGGTTGTTGGGGGACGGAAAAAAATACATGTATTTTTGAAAAGCTAATTGCTTTCAGGCTTTGTAGCTGCCAGAACAGGAAATCCAATTAACAGCAGCTGTTGTGGTGAGTTAGAAGGTAAAATTACATTATACATTACATAGGAAGTGTGCACAGTGCATTTACTGAATAGGGACATAATTGCAAAGATGCTCAAATAATTGCAAATTTCTCCAATTTCACTGAATGTTGGTAGATATTTTATTTTAGCATTTTTATTTTAAAATTATTCTGTGTGTATTTTGTCCTCACATTTTCAATGCTTGTGGGTGATTGATTCCCCTGTATTCTTCTCCAGCTGGAAGTAGAATGGAGACGAATGGAGGAACTTGTGCTTTTCAGCCTTGAAAGGTGGTGACTGAGAGGTGACCTTATGGAGACATAAAGCAGTCAACAGTATAGAAAAAATATATCCAGAATGCTACTTCAAATTAATACATTACAGTAAGGATAATAGGGCACATGTTCAAGCCTGAGAAAGGCAAATTCAGCAATGATGACAGGAAGCTGTCCATCACACAGAGTGATCAACACATGGATTGGAACTCTGGGTGGAATGCAGAGGTGGAGGAGGGGAAGGCTCTTTATTCTCCCTCTGGATAGCTGAACGGAAGAGCTACTTGGTGAAGATCAGTAACGCATTGTAAGGCCACGGATAAGCTATCTGTCATCCAGTTTAAGATGATAGACATCTCTTGCATGGCTGTGGGCATGCCGTGACTGAGAGCAGTGCTTGCAGCTCCATGGGGGCAGCCACTCCCTCCACGGCAGACATTCTCACGATTACCTGCGACATTAAACCACTACTGTCGAAGCTGGTCTGCCTCATCCTCTTTGCGTTTGTGGATAATGTGCTGCTGTACCTCTATCTCCTTTTCAATGATGACCCCTGGATTCAGCATCTGTGTCCTGTTGAGTAGAGCTTGGAGAGGATTGCACCACTCTCCGGTGTCTGCTTGTGCTTGCTTGCAAACTGTGAATCAGCAGTTGAAAACCCTACTAATTGCCTAACTAGAGCCACCAAAATGATAGTATTTGTACAGGTGCATGCAGTAGGTCCTGTGACAGTGCACCCTCAGAAAAAAATGAGATCCTTTGAGTAATCATCATCACACATGTTAAAAAAGCATAATCTTTGGCTTTATAAATACAGGCATGGAGGACAGAAGCAAGGAAGCTGTGCTCAGCCATTATAAAACACTGGTTAGGCCTTAGTTGGAGTCTTTTGTTTAAGTCTGGGCGCACACTTTAGGAAGGATATCCAGGCCTTAGAGAAGGAATAGATGGATTATACTGGAATGCAACAAGGCTGAGGGACTTCAGTTATGTGGAGAGGCTGGAGAAGCTGGTGTTGTTCTCCTGAGAGCAGAGTGGTTTAAGAGAAGATTTCATAATGGTATTCAAAATCATAACCAGTGTTTTGGCCAGTTGAGGAGGGGGTCTCAGGCTCCCCTCTTTCCCTTCCTCTTCCTGACCTGAACAGGGTTTATTCTTTTTAAACAGTGGTTGTGCTTACCACCTCTGTGGAGTGTTTTACCTTTCTCCTTGACTGTGATCTTGAAAGAACCAATCGGACAGGTTTTCTTGAGTTTAAACAAGAAAGATGTAAGTTTATTATACTTAACAATCTAACCCTGATTTAAAAATAATTTTTAAAAATGTGCTACACATTCATGCACACCTTCATATGACAATCACACACACACACAAATAGATTACAAAGTGGAAAGTAGGTTTTTGGTTGGATTGAAGTCCAGAATAAATAAATGTTAAATACACAGTTTGAGGTTGGATGATTCGGTGGTTGTCCGACTGGAGTTATACTCTTGAAGTTGTTAGTTGGTCAAAATGTACTTTGTGGCTGGCCTGCTTTGCTCAGGGTTTCCTTGAAGGCAGACTGGTAGGTTCTCTTCCCCTGGTCTCTGGCTGTAGCAGTCTGTAGGCTTGGGGAGTCGACAGTCGCAGACAGTTTTCAAATCTGATGTTTTCTGGAGAGAGAGAGAGAGAGGGAGAAAGAAAGGGAGGGGCGCAGCTTTCTCTGCTGTTGCACATTCAGTTACTGCTTGTCTCCGTCTGAGTGTGACAAAACTCCCAGTTTTTTCAGAGATGGACAGACGGTCATATGGTTCTCTCAATCCCCTTTGTTTTTAATGAGGTCTAAAGACTAAAACCCAAAACCTGTGTCAGGTGGTGTTGCCAATGTTTAATCCCCTGGAGGGATGTCTCCACTTATGAATGCCTCGAGATGACTTTGAATGTCCAGCTAATAAGGATGATCTGGATAATCTACTCAGTTATCCAAAGCATTGTTCTGGCTGGGCTTCTTGTTAGACTTCTGGCTTCAGTTGGAGCCTTGTAATGTGCAAAGGTGTTCCTGATGCAAATTGCAGTGGCCATCTTGGCTGCCACTTTTTTTTAATTAACTGTAAGATTTTCTCCATTAAAAGTCTAATTTAAGTTTCCGACCAATGAATTAATATTCCCCATTTGGCATGTAGGGTTTTCATGACACCAGATTTTGATAGAGTATATAAGGGACATAAGGCAACATGAGGAAAAATATTTTTAGACAATGAGCTGTCGTGATCTGAAATGCATTGCCTGAAAGTGTGGTGGAGCAGCTTTAATAATAATTTTCAAAAAGGAATTGAATGACTACTTGAAGGGAAATAATTATGGGCCAATGGAGAAAGAGAAAATTAATGGGACTAATTGGATATCTCTTCTGAAGAGCTGGCACATTGGGCCAAATTGCCTCCTCTGGACTGTATCATTTTATGATTCTATGAAACACCTTTAATTTATGAAAACATTCTAACGCGCTTCAAATAAAAATTGAAACCAAGCCAAAGAAGGAAATATTAGGAGAGGTGATTTGAGTCATAGAGTCATACAGCACAGAAACAGGCCCTTTGGCCCATCGTGTCTGTGCCAGTCATCAAGCACCTAACTATTCCAGTCCCATTTTCCAGCACTTGGCCCGTAGCCTTGTCTGCTATGGCGTTTCAAGTGCTCATCTAAATACTTGTTAAATGTTGTGAGGGTTCCTGCCTCTATCACCACTTCAGGCAGTGTATTCCAGATTCCAACAACCCTCTGGGTGAAAAAAATTCCTCAAATCCCCTCTAAATCTCCTGCCCCTTTCCTTAAATCTATGCCCCCTGGTTATTGACCCCCTCCGCTAAGGGAAAAGGTCTCTTCCTATCTAACCTATCAATGCATACCTCAATCATGTCCCCCCTCATCCTTCTCTGTTCTAAGGAAAACAACCCTAGCCTTTTCAGTCTCTCTTCATAGCTGAAATGCTCCAGTCCAGGCAACATCCAGGTGAAAAGTTGAAGTTAAAAGTTCAAGGAATTGCTTTTAAGGAAGGTGTTAAATGAGGAGAGAGGGAGAGAGAAAAAAACTGAAGGGTTTGTGTAGGGAATTCCAGAGCTTTGTGCCCAGATGGCTGATGGCACGGCCAGCAATTGTGGAGAAAATGGAGTTACGGATGCACGAGAGATAGCCTGAAAGCTAATTCACCAAAAGGCATTTTCAATGGATTGTTTGAGAGATTGTAGATTATTTTTGTTCCTTAACTCCACTTTCTATTTCACCACTTTTATTGACTCCCACCCAGTTAAACAGTGTTTCCATACATGAGTCACACAATGATTCACCTTTGTTCTGACACTTTCTTTGCCATTAGTAATTAAGGATGAAAGTAATTTCTGTTCACACCTGGTTGACAGGTACTTTGTCTCATGTTTTGCCTGGCTGTTTCTGAGGCACAAACAATACCATAAAAGAAATGCTCTCACAAACACTATTTTCTAGTTAATGAGTGAATTTTTGCCAGACAGCATTCCAAATTAACCACAATTTTGCTGCATAAATGAACAGAATCTAGTGATCAAATTAATGCTGCCTGTTTCACCTTCCTTGTTGCAGCATGCTCCAATTTGCTTGAATTTAAATGAACCTTTTCTTGTTTAAGTCGGAGTGATGTCAAATCCCAACCATTTCTGATGGCCCAGGCGACCAATCAGTTCAGGGTTTGGCTCCCAACTGGAAGGTTAGGAGTCCCAAGCTTGCAGTTTATTCAAATATGCTTGCTTTGGCTTTGCTAGGTTCTTGGCTGCTTTCTCGATGGAGAACCATGTAGAAACAAATTGATCATCCATTAGGAGAGCAAAAAGAAAGCTCCTGTTTTGTGAGGAGGCGGTGGTATAGCCATCATGCCACTGGACTAGTAATCTAGAGCCCAGGCTAATACTCTGGGTATATGGGTTTGAATCCCACCATGGCAGATGGTGAAATTTGTATTCAATTAATAAATCTGGAATTAAAAATTAGTCTCATGGTGACCATGAAACCATTGTCGATTGTTATAAAAACCCATCTGGCTCACTAATGTCCTTGAGGGAAGGAAATCTGACATTTTACCAGGTCTGGCCTACATGTGACTCCCGACCCATAGCAATACGGTTGACTCTTAAAGTGCCTTCTGAAATGGCCTAGCAAGCCATTCAGTTCAAGGACAAGTAGGGATGGGCAATAAATGCTGGCCTAGCCAGCGACGCCCATATCCCACAAACAAATAAAAACAAGGTCGCCCCAGAAACATGGCAACATTGCAGTTTTCTGATTAATCCAAGAATATTTTGAAATGTTTCAATAATCTTTTTGTCCCATCTAATTCTACTTTACAATCCGCTTTAGATTTTCTTTTTAAAAATAATACACAACAGAAGAGATGCTCGTAATTTGATAAGCCAAAAGAAACCTTAAATTTTATGTGGCATTAGCTCTTAGTGTGAAATGGGAGAACTTCTCCTTCTGAGTACCACCTCACTCAACTGTTTAGTGCAACACCAGGGCTGTGCCGGAGATGGTAATCACTATCCTCTTTGTTGCAGTTTCTCTGCCACTCTGATGAAGATTTATTATTCTGTCACTTATTCTCTGCACTCCTTTGGACCCCACCAGGAAGGCCGAGAGGGGGGTTTTGACGCTTGGGCAACTCACAACCTCCATACATCCGCCCAGGCATGCGCCATAGAGAGGTCACTCCATAGTCGCCTCACAGCGACCAAAACAACACGGAAGGCAGCAGTTACGGGTTATAAGTTCAGCTCAATTGGCGTAGAGATTGGATGCCACGGGTTGCCTTTGTCAGTGGGAGAGGTCATCGCTTCTCACTGGACAGCTACTGCCCGCCTCAAGCCGGGCAGCCCCCGGTCAGTAAGGTTCTGTCCCGCCACAGTCCACCTGCTTCAATGGGTGTTTGGAGCTCAGGGTCATTGCCTGAGAAGTGGACTGTAACACCGCACCAAACAGCACGACAAAAAAAGGAAAGAAGGTACCAGCCCTTCGTTTTGCAAGCGGGAACATCAGAACTATGTGTCCTGGCCTGTTGGAAGACATTACACAAATCAACGATTCTCGGAAGACCGCCATCATTAACAACGAGCTCAGTAGACTCAATGTGGACATTGCAGCACTTCAGGAGACACGCCTCCCTGCGAGCGGATCTCTAAGAGAGCAAGACTACACCTTCTACTGGCAGGGTAGGGATCCTGAAGAACCAAGACAGCACGGAGTGGGCTTTGCCATCAGAAACTCTTTGCTCAGCATGATAGAGCCACCCTCAAATGGCTCGGAACGCGTACTGTCCATCCAACTGTTCACCACCTCTGGTCCAGTACACCTAGTCAGCATCTATGCTCCAACACTCTGCTCCCCACATGAAGCTAAAGACCAGTTCTACGAGGAACTCCATAATATCATTAGTAGCATCCCCAATACCGAACACCTGTTCTTGCTGGGGGACTTTAATGCCAGGGTTCGGGTCGACCATGACTCATGGCCCTCCTGCCTTGGGCGCCATGGCATTGGAAGGATGAATGAGAATGGACAGAGACTGCTTGAGTTGTGTACCTATCATAACCTCTGCATCACCAACTCGTTCTTTCATACTAAACCCTGTCACCAGGTTTCATGGAGGCACCCAAGATCACATCGTTGGCACCAGCTGGACCGCATCGTCACAAGGCGAGCCTCTTTAAACAGTGTGCAAATCACACGCAGCTTCCACAGTGCGGACTGCGACACTGACCACTCCCTGGTGTGCAGCAAGGTTAGACTCAAACCAAAGAAGCTGCATCACTCCAAACAGAAGGGCCGTCCGCGCATCAACACGAGCAGAATTTCTCATCCACAGCTGTTACGTAAGTTTCTAAATTCACTTGACAAAGCCCTTCAAAACACTCCTGCAGGGGATGCAGAGACCAAGTGGGCCCACATCAGAGATGCCATCTATGACGCAGCAATGACCACCTATGGCAAACGTCTGAAGTGGAATGCAGACTGGTTTCAATCTCACTTTGAAGAGCTGGAACCTGTCATAGCCGCTAAGCGCATTGCACTGCTGAACGACAAGAAAGCCCCCAGCGAGTTAACATCCGTAGCACTTAAAGCAGCCAGAAGCGCTGCACAAAGAACAGCCCGGCTCTGTGCAAATGACTACTGGCAACACCGATGTAATCATATTCAGCTGGCCTCTGACACCAGAAACATCAGAGGAATGTATGATCGCATTAAGAGAACTTTTGGGCCAACCATCAAGAAGATCGCCCCCCTCAAATCTAAATCAGGGGACACGATCACTGACCAACGCAAGCAAATGGACCGCTGGGTGGAACACTATCTAGAACTGTACTCCAGGGAAAATGTTGTCACTGATACTGCCCTCAATGCAGCCCAGTCTCTGCCAGTCATGGATGAGCTGGACGAACAGCCATCAAAATCGGAACTCAGTGATGCCATTGATTCTCTAGCCAGCGGAAAAGCCCCTGGGAAGGACGGCATTACCCCTGAAATAATCAAAAGTGCAAAGCCTGCTATACTTTCAGCACTGTACGAACTGCTTTGCCTTTGCTGGGGCGAGGCAGCAGTACCACAGGACATGCACGATGCCAATATCATAAACCTCTATAAGAACAAGGGTGACTGCGGTGACTGCAACAACTACCGTGGAATCTCCCTGCTCAGCATAGTGGGGAAAGTCTTCACTCGAGTCGCTTTAAACAGGCTCCAGAAGCTGGCCGAGCATGTCTACCCTGAGGCACAGGGTGGCTTTTGAGTAGAGAGATCGACTATTGACATGCTGTTCTCCCTTCATCAGCTACAGGAGAAATGCTTTGAACAACAGATGCCCCTCTACATTGCTTTCATTGATCTCACCAAAGCCTTTGACGTCATCAGCAGACGTGGTCTCTTCAGACTACTAGAAAAGATCGGATGTCCACCAAAGCTACTAAGTATCATCACCTCATTCCATGACAATATGAAAGGCACAATTCAGCATTAGGGCGCCGGATCAGACCCCTTTCCTATCCTGAGTGGCGTGAAATGTGGTTAACTCTTACATGCCCTCTGAAATGGCCTAGCAAGCCACTCAGTTGTACCTAACCGTTACGAAGTCAATAAAAAGGAATGAAACCAGACAGACCACCCGGCATCGACCGAGGCACCAGAAACGACAACGGCAAACCCAGCCCTGTCGACCCTGCAAAGTCCTCCTTACTAACATCTGGGGGCTTGTGCCAAAGTTGGGAGAGCTGTCCCACAGACTAGTCAAGAAACAGCCTGACATAGTCATACTCATGGAATCATACCTTACAGACAATGTCCCAGACACTGCCATCACCATCCCCGGGTATGTCCTGTCCCACCGGCAGGACAGACCCACCATAGGTGGTGGCACAGTAGTATACAGTAGGGAGGGAGTTGCCCTGGGAGTCCTTAACATTGACTCCGGACCCCATGAAGTCTCATGGCATCAGGTTAAACATGGGCAAGGTAACCTCCTACTGATTACCACCTACCGCCCTCCCTCAGCTGATAGCTCAGTACTCCTCCATGTTGAACACCACTTGGAGGAAGCACTGAGGGTGGCAAGGGCACAAAATGTACTCTGGGTGGGGGACTTCAATGTCCATCACCAAGAATGGCTTGGTAGCACCACTACTGACCGAGTTGGCCGAGTCCTAAACGACATAGCTGCTAGACTGGGTCTGTGGCAGGTGGTGAGGGAACCAACACGAGGGAAAACCATACTTGACCTCGTCCTCGCCAATCTGCCTGCCGCAGTTGCTTCTGTCCATGACAGTATTGGTAGGAGTGACCACCGCACAGTCCTTGTGGAGATGAAGTCCCGCCTTCACATTGACGATACCGTTCATCGTGTTGTGTGGCACTACCACCGTGCTAAATGGGATAGATTTCGAACAGATCTCGCAATGCAAAACTGGGCATCCATGAGGTGCTGTGGGCCATCAGCAGCAGCAGAATTGTACTCAACCACAATTTGTGACCTCATGGCCCGGCATATCCCCCACCCTACCATTACCATCAAGCCAGGAGACCAACCCTGGTTCAATGAAGAGTGCAGGAGGGCATGCCAGGAGCAGCACCAGGCATACCTCAAATTGCGGTCAACCAAGTGAAGCGACAACACAGGACTGTCTGCATACCAAATTGCGTAAGCAGCATGCGATAGACAGAGCTAAGCGATCCCATAACCAACGGATCAGATCTAAGCTCTGAGGTCCTGCCACATCCAGTCGTGAATGGTGGTGGACAATTAAACAATTAGGGCGGCGCAGTGGTTAGCACCGCAGCCTCACAGCTCCAGCGACCCGGGTTCAATTCTGGGTACTGCCTATGTGGAGTTTGCAAGTTCTCCCTGTGTCTGCGTGGGTTTCCTCCGGGTGCTGTGGTTTCCTCCCACAGCCAAAAGGACTTGCAGGTTGATAGGTAAATTGGCCATTATAAATTGCCCCTAGTATAGGTAGGTGGTAGGGGAATATAGGGACAGGTGAGGATGTGGTAGGAAAATGGGATTCGTGTAGGATTAGTATAAATGGGTGGTTAATGGTTGGCACAGACTCGGTGGGCCGAAGGGCCTGTTTCAGTGCTGTATCTCTAAATCAAATAAATCAAAATCAAACTATCTGGAGGAGGTGGCTCCACAAATATCCCCATCCTCAATGATGGGGGAGCTCAGCACATCAGTGCGAAAGATAAGGCTGAAGCATTTGTAACAATCTGCAGCCAGAAGTGCCGAGTTGATGATCCATCTCTGCCTCCTCCTGAAGTCCCCAGCATCACAGATGCCAGACTTCAGCCAATTCCATTCACTCCGCGTGATATCAAGAAACGACTGAAGGCACTGGATACTGCAAAGGCTATGGGCCCTGACAATATTCCGGCAATAGTACTGAAGACCTGTGCTCCAGAACTTGCTGTGCCCCTAGCCAAGCTGTTCCAGTACAGCTACAACACTGGCATCTACCCTGCAATGTGGAAAATTGCCCAGGTATATCCTGTACACAAAAAGCAGGTCAAGTCCAACCCGGCCAATTACCACCGCATCAGCCTACTTTCAATCATCTGTAAAATGATGGAGGCTGTCATCAACAGTGCCATCAAGCGGCACTTGCTTCGCAACAACCTGCTCAGTGATGCTCAGTTTGGGTTCCGCCAGGGACACTCAGCTCCTGACCTCATTACAGCCTTGGTTCGACCATGGACAAAAGAGCTGAAGTCAAGAGGTGAGGTGAGAGTGACTGCCCTTGACATCAAGGCAGCATTTGATCGAGTATGGCATCAAAGAGCCCTATCAAAACTGAGGTCAATAGGAATCAGGGGGAAAACCCTCCGCTGGCTGGAGTCATACCTAGCACAAAGGAAGATGGCCGTGGTTGTTGGAGGTCAATCATCTGAGCTACAGGACATCACGGCAGGGCAGTGTCCTAGGTCCAACCATCTTCAGCTGCTTCATCAATGGCCTACCTTCAATCATAAGGTCAGAAGTGGGGATGTTTGCGGATGATTGCACAATGTTCAGCACCATTAGTGACGCCTCAGATACTGACGCAGTCCGTGTAGAAATGCAGCAAGACCTGGACAATATCCAGGCTTGGGCTGATAAGTGGCAAGTAACATTCGCGCCACACATGTGCCAGGCAATGACCATCTCCAACAAGAGAGAATCTAACCATCTCCCCTTGACAGTCAATGCATGACCATCGCTGAATCCCCCACTATCAACATCCTAGGGGCCACCATTGACAAGAAACTGAACTGGAATAGCCACATAAATACCGTTGCTACAAGAGCAGGTCAGAGGCTGGGAATCCTGAGGCGAGTAACTCACCTCCTGACTCCCCAAAGCTTGTCCACCATCTACAAGGCACAAGTCAGGAGTGTGATGGAATACTCTCCACTTGCCTGGTTGGGTGCAGCTCCAACATCGCTCAAGAAGCTCGACACCATCCAGGACAAAGCAGCCCGCTTGATTGGCACCCCATTGACAAACATTCACTCCCTCCACCACCGACGCACAGTGGCAGCAGTGTGTACCGTCTACAAGATGCACTGCAGCAATGCACCAAGGCTCCTTAGACAGCACCTTCCAAACCCGCGACCTCTACCAACTAGAAGGACAAGGGCAGCAAATACATGGGAACACCATCACCTGCAAGTTCCCCTCCAAGTCACACACCATCCTGACTTGGAACTATCTCGCCAGTACCTTCACTGTTGCTGGGTCAAAATCCTGGAACTCCCTTCCTAACAGCACTGTGGGTCTACCTACCCCAAATGGACTGCAGCGGTTCAAGAAGGCAGCTCACCACCACCTTCTCAAGGGCAATTAGAGATGGGCAATAAATGCAGGCCTGGCCAGGGACGCCCACATCCCTGAATGAATAAAAAAAAACAGGGCTGTGTTCTCGCACCTACACTGTTTGGGATCTTCTTCTCCCTGCTGCTCTCACATGCATTGAAGTCTTCAGAAGAAGGAGTTTTCCTCCACACAAGATCAGGTGGCAGGTTGTTCAACCTTGCCTGTCTAAGCGCGAAGACCAAAGTACAGAAAGTCCTCATCAGGGAACTCCTCTTTGCTGACGATGCTGCATTAACATCCCACACTGAAGAGTGTCTGCAGAGACTCATCGACAGGATTGCGGCTGCCTGCAACGAATTTGGCCTAACCATCAGCCTCAAGAAAATGAACATCAAGGGACAGGACGTCAGAAATGCTCCATCCATCAATACGCTCTGAAAGTGGTTCAAGAGTTCACCTACCTAGGCTCAACTATCACCAGTAACCTGTCTCTTGATGCAGAAATCAACAAGCACATGGGAAAGGCTTCCACTGCTATGTCCAGACTGGCCAAGAGAGTATGGGAAAATAGCGCACTGACACGGAACACGAAAGTCCGAGTGTATCAAGCCTGTGCCCGCAGTACCTTGCTCTACGGCAGCGAGGCCTTGACAACGTATGTCAGCCAAGAGCGACATCTCAATTCATTCCATCTTCGCTGCCTCCGGAGAATCCTTGGCATCAGGTGGCAGGACCGTATCTCCAACACGGAAGTCCTCGAGGCGGCCAACATCCCCAGCATATACACCCTACTAAGCCAGCGGCGCTTGAAATGGCTTGGCCATGTGAGCCGCATGGAAGATGGCAGGATCCCCAAAGACACATTGTACAGCGAGCTCGTGACTGGTATCAGACCCACCGGCCGTCCATGTCTCCGCTTTAAAGACGTCTGCAGACGCGACATGAAGTCCTGTGACATTGATCACAAGTCATAGGAGTCAGTTGCCAACGATCGCCAGAGCTGGCGGGCAGCCATAAAGGCGGGGCTAAAGTGTGGCGAGTCGAAGAGACTTAGCAGTTGGCAGGAAAAAAGACAGAAGCGCAAGGGGAGAGCCAACTGTGTAACAGCCCCGACAACCAATTTAATCTGCGGCGCCTGTGGAAGAGTCTGTCACTCTAGAATTGGCCTTAATAGCCACTCCAGGCGCTGCTTCACAATCCACTGACCATCTCCAGGCACATACCTGTTGTCTCTCGAGACAAGGACTCCAAAGACTATTCTATCTTGTTTAGTGAATGATCACACATAGATGTAGACAGGCATTCTTTATGGTTCCTGCTTTATTCTACAGGAACTAGAGACAACATTTGCACCAATCCACTAATTATGTTCTCCTGTTGGAGGCCACCTAACACATCACAATTCGGTACGAAATAAACTTAATGCAGTGAACAGCACTTCATTAAGTACAGAAGCTGACTGAAGTTCATACTTCATTTCAATTAACAGCTCTTTTCATTCATTAAAGGAGTATTCTCAGTGCTGTTCATAGGCTGCGGAGTTTAAGGAGGCATCCAAGCAGAACTCTCACTGTGGTTATCAACTTTGCATGCATATGGATAGACTGGTTAGTGTGTGTACAAATTGAAGCGGGCACATGGTTGGTATCACATGTTGATGATTAATAATAAATCAGGCAATATCTGATTGATAATTCCTACATTACAACAGTGACTATGCTTTAAAAATACTTCATTATCTGTAAAGCACTTTGGGATGTCCTGAGGCCTTGGAAGGCATCTCCGCCTATGGGCTTGCTTGCCCCACTCGAGAGGTATGGGGTTACTTTCCCTTCAGACACAAAACCCTGATAACCTTCAGGAATCCTATTAACATTTCTTGTACTGGCCATAGTAAGCTTCCTGGGTTGCACCCTTACTGCAGTTAAAGTCACAGATTCTTCTGTGCTTTACATCAGGGCCCCTTCTTCACTGAGTGGGTGTGCCCTGATTAACCTGACAGATTTTCCCTTTAGTTTCCAGCAATCAGCTTTTAAATGCCCTGCCTTATTACAATGGAAGCACACAGGTCTCTGGGACTCACTCTTGCTCACAGCACCTTCCATTTTGGCAGGAGGAGGGCCTCCTGTGTCTCCTGCTTTCCTTTCTCTCCCAGGACTGCCTGGGTGGAGATCACCTTCCTGCCCTTTGTCCTTTTCGGATTTCTGGGGGTGATTAGGAAAGGTTCTCACCTGGGAAACTGATATATCAAAGCAAACTCATCGGACAGAATGGCTGCTTGCCGGGCTCCCTGAACCGGCTGCTCCTCTACATGGGACTATATTGAGAGTGGGAGAGAGTTTTTAAATTCCTCGAACAGAATTACTTCTCTGAGAATCTTCTCTGGGAATCCTGCAGCGAGTAACTCACCTCCTGACTCCCCAAAGCCTGTCCACCATCTACAAGGCAGAAGTCAGGAGTGTGATAGAATACTCTCCACTTGCCTGGATGGGTGCAGCTGCAACAACACTCAAGAAGCTCTCCACCATCCAGGACAAAGCAGCCCACTTGATTGGCACCCCATCTACAAACATTCACTCCCTCCACCATCGATGCACAGTGGCAGCAGTGTGTACCATCTACAAGATGCACTGCAGCAATGCACCAAGGCTCCTTAGACAGCAACTTCCAAACCAGCGACCTCTACCATCTAGAAGGACAAGGGCAGCAAATGCATGGGAACGCCACCACCTGCAAATTCCCCTCCAAGTCACACACCATCCTGACTTGGAACTATATCGCCGTTCCTTCACTGTCGCTGGGTCAAAATCCTGGAACTCCCTTCCTAACAGCACTGTGGGTGTACCTACCCCACATGGACTGCAGCGCTTCAAGAAGGCAGCCCACCACCATCTTCTCAAGGGCAATTAGGGATGGGCAATAAATCCTGGACTGACCAGCGACGCCCACATCCTGTGCCTTTGCCTTGCCTTTGGCCTCCTTGTCTCGAGAGACAATGGGTAAGCGCCTGGAGGTGGTCAGTGGTTTGTGAAGCAGCGCCTGGAGTGGCTATAAAAACCAATTCCAGAGTGACAGACTCTTCCACAGGTGCTGGAGATAAAATTGGTTGTCGGGGCTTTTACACAGTTGGCTCTCTCCTTGCGTTTTGTCTTTTTTCCTGCCAACTGCTAAATCTCTTCGACTTGCCACGCTTTAGCCCCGCCTTTATGACTGCCTGGCAGATCTGGCGATCGATGGCAACTGACTTCCACGACTTGTGATCAATGTCACAGGACTTCATGTCGCGTTTGCAGTCGTCTTTAAAGCGGAGACATGGACGGCCGGTGGGTCTGATACCAGTGGCGAGCTCGCTGTACAATGTATCTTTGGGGATCCTGCCATCTTCCATGCAGCTCACATGGCCAAGCCATCTCAGGCGCCGCTGACTTAGTAGGGTGTGTATGCTGGGGATGTTGGCCGCCTCGAGGACTTCTGTGTTGGAGATACGGTCCTGCTACCTGATGCCAAGGATTCTCCGGAGGCAGCGAAGATGGAATGAATTGAGACGTCGCTCTTGGCTGACGTATGTTGTCGAGGCCTCACTGCCGTAGAGCAAGGTACTGAGGACACAGGCTTGATACACTTGGACTTTTGTGTTCCGTGCCTCTGTGCCATTTTCCCACACACTCTTGGCCAGTGTGGACATAGCAGAGGAAGCCTTTCCCATGCGCTTGTTTAACTCTGCATCGTGAGACAGGTTACCAGTGATAGTTGAGCCGAGGTAGGTGAACTCTTGAACCACTTCGAGTGTGGTCGCCGATATTGATGGATGGAGCATTGCTGACGTCCTGTCCCATGATGTTCGTTTTCTTGAGGCTGATGGTTAGGCCAAATTTATTGCAGGCATCCGCAAACCTGTCGATGATTCTCTGCAGACACTCTTCAGTGTGAAATGTTAATGCAGCATCGTCAGCAAAGAGGAGTTCCCTGATGAGGACTTTCCATACTTTGGTCTTCGCTTTTAGATGGGCAAGGTTGAACAATCTGCCCCCTGATCTTATGTGGAGGAAAATTCCTTCTTCTGAAGACTTGAACGCATGTGAGAGCAGCAGGGAGAAGAAAATCCCGAACAGTGTAGGTGCGAGAACACAGCCCTGTTTCATGCCGCTCAGGATTGGAAAGGGGTCTGATGAGGCGCCGCTATGCTGAATTGTGCCTTTCATATTGTCATGGAATGAGGTGGTGATACTTAGTAGCTTTGGTGGGCATCCAATCTTTTCTAGTAGTCTGAAGAGACCACGTCTGCTGACGAGGTCAAAGGCTTTGGTGAGATCAATGAAAGCAACGTAGAGGGGCATCTGTTGTCCACGGCATTTCTCCTGTAGCTGGCGAAGGGAGAACAGCATGTCAATGGTGGATCTCTTTGCTCGAAAGCCACACTGTGCCTCAGGATAGACACACTCAGCCAGCTTCTGGAGCCTGCATAAAGCAACACGAGCGAAGACTTTCCCCACTAAGCTGAGCAGGGAGATTCCACGGTAGTTGTTGCAGTCACCGCGGTCACCCTTGTTCTTATAGAGGGTGATGATATTGGCATCGTGCATGTCCTGTGGTACTGCACTCTCATCCCAGCAGAGGCAAAGCAGTTCGTGCAGTGCTGAAAGTATATCAGGCTTGGCACTCTTGATTTCAGGGGTAATGCCGTCCTTCCCAGGGGCTTTTCCGCTGGCTAGAGAATCAATGGCATCACTGAGTTCCGATTTTGTTGGCTGTACGTCCAGCTCATCCATGACTGGCAGAGACAGGGCTGCATTGAGGGCGGTCTCAGTGACAACATTCTCCCTGGAGTACAGTTCTAGGTTGTGTTCCACCCAGCGGTCTATTTGCTTGCATTGGTCAGTGATTGTGTCCCCTGATTTAGATTTGAGGGGGGCAATCATCTTGATGGTTGACCCAAAAGCTCTCTTAATGCCATCATACATTCCTCTGATATTTCCTGTGTCACAGGCTAGCTGAATATGACTGCAAAGGTGTTGCCAGTAGTCATTTGCGCAGCGCCTGGCTGTTCTTTGTGCAGTGCTTCTGGCAGCTTTAAGTGCTACGGATGTTGACTCGCTGGGGGCTTTCTTGTCGTTCAGCAGTGCAATGCGCTTAGCGGCTATGACAGGTTCCAGCTCTTCAATGTGAGATTGAAACCAGTCTGCATTCCACTTCAGACGTTTGCCATAGGTGGTCATTGCTGAGTCATAGATGGCATCTCTGATGTGGGCCCACTTGGTCCCTGCATCTCCTGTGGGAATGTTTTGAACGGCTTTTTCAAGTGAATTTAGAAACTTACGTAACAGCTGTGGATGAGAGATTCTAATAGTGTTGATGCGCGGGCGGCCCTTCTGCTTGGAGTGATGTAGCTTCTTTGGTTTGAGTCTAACCTTGCTGCACAGCAGGGAGTGGTCGGTGTCGCAGTCCGCACTGTGGAAGCTGCGTGTGATTTGCACGCTGTTTAAAGAGGCTCGCCTTGTGACGATGAGGTCCAGCTGGTGCCAACGATGTGATCTTGGGTGCCTCCAAGAAACTTGGTGACAGGGTTTAGTGTGAAAGAATGAGTTGGTGATGCAGAGGTTGTGATAGGTACACAACTCAAGCAGTCTCTGTCCTTTCTCATTCATCCTTCCCATGCCATAGCGCCCAAGGCAGGAGGGCCATGAGTCATGGTCAGCCCGAACCCTGGCATTAAAGTCCCTCAGCAGGAATAGGTGTTCGGTGTTGGGGATGCTACTAATGATATTATGGAGTTCCTCTTAGAACTGGTCTTTATCTTCAGGTGGGGAGCATAGTGTTGGAACGTAGATGCTGAGTCGGTGTACTAGGCCAGAGGCGGTGAACAGTCGGATGGACAGTACGCGTTCCGAGCCAATTGAAGGTGGCTCTATCATGCTGAGCAAAGAGTTTCTGATGGCGAAGCCCACTCGTGCTGTCTTGGTTCTTCAGGATCCCTACCCTGCCAGAAGAAGGTGTAGTCTTGTTCTCTTAGAGATCCGCTGGCAGGGAGGCGTGTCTCCTGAAGTGCTGCAATGTCCACATTGAGTCTACTGAGCTTGTTGTTGATGATGGCGGTCTTCCGAGAATCGTTGATTTGTGTAAGGTCTTCCGACAGGCCAGGACACACAGTTCTGACGTTCCAGCTTGCAAAACGAAGGGCTGGTACCTTCTTTCCTTTTTTGGTCATGCTATTTGGTGCGGTGTTACAGTCCACTTGTCGCGCAATGACCCTGAGCTCCGAGCACCCATTGAAGCAGGTGGACTGTGGCGGGACAGAACCTTACTGACCAGGGGCTGCCCGTTTTGAGGTGGGCGGTAGCTGTCCAGTGAGATGCGATGACCTCTCCCACTGACAAAGGCAACCCATGTTGCCCAATCTCTACGCCAATTGAGCTGGGCTTATAACCCTGTAACTGCTGCCTTCCGTGTTGATTTGGTCACTGTGAGGCGACTATGGAGTGACCTCTCCATGGCACATGCCTGGGCGGATGTATGGAGGTTGTGAGTTGCCCAAGCGTCAAAACTCCACTCACTTCCTCCATTACCCCCACCACCTTGTCCCCTTCCCACGACACCTTCCCCTGCAATCGCAGGAGGTGTAATACCTGCCCATTTACCTCCATCTCCTCACTATCCAAGGCCCCAAACACTCCTTTCAGGTGAAGCAGCGATTTACTTGTTCTTCTTCCAATTTACTATACTGTATTTGCTGCTCACAATGTGGCCTCCTCTACATTGGTGACATCAAACGCAGATTGCGTGACCGCTTTGAGGTCAGTCCGTAAGCATGACCCCGAGCTTCCGGTTGCTGACCATTTCAACACATGCCCCTGCTCTCATGCTCACATCTTTGTCCTGGGATTGCTACAGTGTTCCAACGAACATCAACACAAGCTCGAGGAACAGCACCTCATTTACCGATTAGGCACACTACAGCCTGCTAGACTGAACATTGAGTTCAATAATTTCAGAGCATGACGCGTCCTCCTATTTATGCTTAGTTGGTTTTTCTTTTTTTGCTCTTCCTTTTTTATTTGGTTATTTTATTTTAGGTTTTTCAGTCTGTTTAGTTTGTTTCCACTGTGTTTAACCTCTGTTTATTTTTTTTTAATGTCCTTTTTTATGTTGTGCTTGGAGTGCTCTGTGCTTTACAGTCATTCACACCCTCTCTTTACTAACGCTTTGTCTTTCACCACACCATTAACATACCGTTTGCCTTCACTCCATGACCTTCTGGTCAGTTATTCTCTGTGACCCTGTCCTATCAACACCTTCACCTTTGTTATCTTTTGCCCCATCTCCGCTTTACTTGTTTAAAACCTTTTATATTTCTAATATTTGTCAGTTCTGAAGAAGGGTCTCTGACCTGAAACATTAGCTCTTATTGTAACAGTGTTTTGCTTTTAAACACAATGTTTTCAGCTCCCCCTTGGTGAATCCTTGTTCACCGCTTTCCAATTTTCAGGCAAAGAAATGAGCACAGACAGGCTTTGTTAGGTTTAAAGAAGGAAAGTGAAATTTATTAAACCTAAACTCTAATTTGGTTAACGCCTACGGATACACACCGTGCCCAACGCTAGCATGCACACTCAATATGCACATGCCAATTGAGACAGAAAGGAGCAGAAGAAAAATAGTGGAGAGGTTTGAGGCAATCTCTGAAGAGGGGTTATTGTTACTGTGCTTCGAGCTCGCTGTAGTCCTTGCTTGTAGGTAGATCTTGCTTTTCGTTGGGGCCCAGTATTCTTCTTAATCCTTGTTCACTGTCAGAGACTTTTCTCTCTTGGGGTTCATATGTCTACAATGGATTCCAAAGCTGGTGAAAACAAGATGGGAGCAGACAGGAGAGAGATGCTCTCAGTCCAGGAGCAAATAGCTTTCTGTCTTCAAACACTGTTTCTCCAATTTAAAACACCACTAGTTGGTCACATGACTAGTTTGACCAGGTCTCTTCTGTGTATTGAGAGCATCTTAGCAGTCAACCTGGAATGCTAGCTTCTCCACCTTCAACGTCTGGTAATATAAAGTCCATTGTGGATTAAACTGGAGCAGGGAGTGGCCCCTTTGTCCTTTCCAAGTACTGTCTGTTACTATGCAAATGTCTTTCCAGTCAAGGGTCTGGTGCTTTTTTTTAAAAAGTAAGTTTTCTTTACTCCAGTAACAGTTTAAAAATCAATGTTCATGTGGAGAAATGAATGTGCTTCATTCCTGACAAGTGGGGGCCTGCATGACATTGCCCCATTAGTCTACACTCGATCATCAGTAAAGTGATGGAAGGCACTTACTCAGCAATAACCTGCACAGTCGCGCTCAGTTTGGGTTCCGCCAGGGCCATTCAGCTCCTGATCTCATTACTGCAAACATGGACAAAACAGCTCAATTCCAACAGTGAGAGTGATTGCGCTTGACATCAAGGCAGCATTTGACTGAGTATGGCATCAAGGAGCCCTAGCAAAACTGGAGTCAATGGGAATCAGGGAGAAAACTCTCTGCTGGTTGGAGTCATACTTAGCACAAAAGAAAATAGTTGTGGTTTTGGAGGCCAATCATCTTAGTCCCAGGACATAACTGCAGGAGTTCCTCAGGGTAGTGTCCTAGGCCCAACCATTTTCAGCTGTTTCATAAATGACCTTCCTTCTATAATTATGTCAGAGGTGGGGATGTAGGCTGATGACTGCACAATGTTCAGCGCCATTTGTGACTCCTCAGATACTGAAGCAGCCCATGTCCTTATGCAGCAAAACCTGGACAACATTCAGGCTTTGGCTGATAAGTGGCAAATTACATTCGCACCACACAAGTGCCAAGCAATGACCATCTCAAACAAGAGAGAATCTAACCATCTCCCCTTGATGTTCAGTGGCATTACCATTGCTGAATAACCCACTATCAACATCCTGGGGGTTACCATTGACCAGAAACTGAACTGGACCAGCCATATAAATAGTGTGGCTACAAGAGCAGGTCAAAGGCTGGTAAACCTATGGCGAGTAACTCATCTGCTGACTCCCCAAAACCTGTCCAATATCTACAAGGCTCAAATCAGGTGTGTGATGGAATACTCTCCATTTTCCTGGATGGGTGCAGCTCCAACAACACTCAAGAAGCTCAACACCATCCAGGACAAAGCTGCCCGCTTGATTGGCACCTCATCCACCCCCTTCAACATTCACCCCTCCACCAACACACAGTGGCAGATGCACTGCAACAACTCACCAAGACTCCTTCGACAGCACCTTCCAAACCCATGACCTCTACCATCTAGACGGACAAGGGCAGCAGATGCATGGGAACATCACCACCTGCAAGTTCCCGTCCAAGTCACACACCATCCTGACTTGGAACTATATCGCTGTTCCTTCACTGTCGCTGGGTCAAAAACCTGGAAATCCCTTCCTAACAGCACTGTGGGTATACCTACATCATATGGACTGCAGCTGTTCAAGAAGGCACCTCACCACTACCTTCTCAAGGGCCATTAGGGTTGGGCAATAAATGCTGGCCTAACCAGTGATACCCACATCCCATGAAAGTATAAAAATGGGCAGCTTTTATTTAATTATGTCACCATGTAGCTGGGAGCTCCCTGTCGTCCCATCTCTGATGGCTAGGAATGTCATAACTCCATTTATTTCCAGCGCTTCCCTCTCTGCAGTTGTGAGCTGCGCGATTTGCATAGGTTCCCTCTGGTTCACTTCCTCTCATTAGCAATCAGTGCTTTCCTCTCCTGCGAATAGGGAAAGAAGAGACCTAAGAGTGATGGCATATTTTCATCCATGGTTGGAGTCCATTTGGTGAGAGTAACTATGAGGGAGAGGCTGACATTGCATAATGGTGAGGGCGGATGGATAGAAGGTAAAGCCTGGCTACCTGACCCGAACCCGAACAAACCTGACTACACATGTCGGGTTCTGGTCGGGTCGGGTCTGTATTCTGCGTCCAGCAATGGGCCTCGGGTCGGGTCGGGTCGGGCTGGACTGTACTGTACTGTTTTGTTTCGTATTGTTTTTGTTTTAATCTCTGATTTTTCCCTTTCATTAACATGTTTTTTATTTTCAGGTCGGGTCGGGCATTTAAATAAATTAAAGGACTCGGGCCTGGGTCAGGTTCGGGTTGGCTGTTGTCGGCTTGGGCCGGGTCGAGTTTTAATTTTATACCCGAGCCAGGCTTTAATAGAAGGTGATGTGAGGAAGTGTATAGACTCTGAAGGATGGGTTCACCTGCAAGGTAAATGGATGTGAGGAGTGATGTGATAGAGTAGGCTTGAGAAGGCAGAGTGAGGGAGTGGGGTGATGCAACACAACAGGATGTAGGTAAATGTGCAACTGCACTTACCTTTCCTGAACTGCTTAAATCATTAAACCGCTTTCTGCACTGAATCTAGCAGCAAGGCATCACACTCTAACCACACCTTCTTTGTCTCAACAGCAGGCTTCTTCCTCCCTTGGTTAGCAAGAGCATCTGTCTCCTACTCTTCACAGACTCCCAACATCATCATCTGTCCCTCGATTCGAGGATGACATCTACTCAGGGTCACATGTTTCTGCCATGATTCTTCATGTGACTGAACCGGCTGATTCTTGACCTGCAAACCTTTGGGCACACGAGGCAGGGTGTCCCATGAGTAGTGGGTTTCGGAGTACAGGATTTGCTTCCTTTCCTTCCATTCTCTACCTCATCACTAAGGCGTTTGGACTCAAAGCATGATGCAGCTTGATGGACAAGTTTGGAACATAGGAACATAGGAGCAGGAATAGGCCATTCTGCCCATTGAGCCTGCTCTGCCATTCAATACGATCATGGCTGATCATCCACTTCAATGCCTTTTTCCCCACACTATCCTCGTATCCCCTTATGCCATTTGTATTTAGAAATCTATCAATCTCTGCTTTAAACATACTCAATGACTGAGCTTCCATAGGCCTCTGGGGTAGAGAATTCCAAAGATTTACAACCCTCTGAGTAAAGAAATTTCTCCTAATCTTTCCATTTGTTGCCATTTTGAACGATTGGTAGCAAACTCCTCCCAGTTATCAATGTCAATGTTGCCATGCTTCAAAGAGAGCTTCAAAGTGTTTTGAAGTGTTTTCTTTACCTTCTTCTGGAACATTGGCCATTTGTGAGTTGAGAAAACAGGACTTGATGGGTTTTCAGTCATCTGGGCACAGTGTCCAGTCCATCGAAGTTGATTTTGTCGGAGTTTTATCTGAAGGCTTGTGGAGTTGGCTTCAAGAAGGACACTAGCACTTGTTCGATGGTCCTCCGATTGAGTCCAGAGGATGCAGCGGAGGCATTGCTGATAGAATTTCTCTAATGCTCTTATGTGTCGCTGATACACAGTCCAGGTCTCACTGCAGTACCAGAGTCTGGTGATGACAACTGCTCTGTACAGTAGGACTTTTGTTGACTTATGGAGGTCTTTTTTGTCAAACACTCACTGCCGTAGTTTGTCAAAGGCTGAGCTGGCGCAGCTGATCCGATGTTGGATCACCTCATCAATGGTGGCCTTCTTAGAAAGGTGGTTGCCAAGGTACTTAATTTAAACATATATGATCCTGAGGGATCTTGACAGGGTGGATATAGAAAGGATGTTTCCCCTTGTGGGAGCATCTAGAACTAGGGGTCACTGTAAAAAAATAAGCAGTCACCCATTTAAGACCGAGATGAGGAAAATATTTTATCTCAGAGGGTCGTGTGTCTTTGGAACTCTCTTTCTCAAAAGGTGGTGGAAGCAGAATCTTTGAATATTTTTAAGGCAGAGGTAGATAGATTCTTGATAAGCAAGAGGGTGAAAGATTTTTGGGGGCAGGTGGGAATGTGGAGTTGAGGTTATAATGAGATCAGCCATGATCTTATTGAATTGTGGAGCTGGCTCGAGGGGCAGAGCAAGCTCGAGGGGCTGAGTGGCCAACTCCTGCTCCTACTTCGTATCTTCATACGGGAAGTGCTCAACATATTCCAGAGTCTCTCCTTCAGCATAAATGGGAGGTGAAATATTTGGCTGACCAGGTTGGGCTTGATATATGAGTTTTGTTTTGGCAACATTCAAGGACAGGCCGAGTCTCTTGTATGCAGGATTAAAGAGATCAAGAGCCTTCCAGCAGAACCTCCAGTGAGGCATCACTGAAACAGGGCATAGTTTTTGTCTGTCTAACAGCCAACTCCAACTTCTTCAATTCACATGTTTGGATTGCCCCTTTAACAACAACAACAGCCTATCCTTATGTAGCATCTTTCATGTATTAAAATGCCCCAAGCCGCTTCACAGGAATGTTAACAAACAAAATGTTAAGACAGATGCTTGGTCAAAGAAGTAGATTTTAAGGAGCATGTTAAAAGAGGATAGAGTGTCAGAGAGGTTTAGGGAGGGAATTTCAGAGCTTAGGGCCTTGACAGCTGAAGGCATGGTCACCAATGGCTGAGCAATTAAAATCATGGATGCAGAAGAGGCTAGAATTGGAGGAGTGGAGACGTCTCGGAGGATTGTGAGGCTGGAGGAGATTTCAGGGATAGGGAGGGGACAGGCCATGGAAGGATTTGAAAACAAGGATGAGAATTTGTTGACCTATTATAAGTACTATGCCTTCAGTTGCCTAGGCGCTAAGCTCTGGAATTCACTCCTAAAGCTCCCCACTTCTCTACCTCTCTCTCTTGACATTCCTTATAACCTACCTCTTTGCTCAATAGTTTGGTCACCTATCATAACATCTCCTTCTGTAGCTTGGTGTCAAGTTTTGTTTGCCCTTGTAATGCCTCTTGGGATATTTTAATATGTTAAAGGTGCCATATAAATGCAAACTGTTGTTGTTAATTCATCTAATGAAATGCTGGTTAGCCATGTCCAACCACTCTACCTTCACTCTGGAATTATTTTCCAAAATCTCTCTCTCGACATTCAAAACTTACCTCACCTTTTCCCATTCCTCCTGCATGGTGTCCTGCCGAGATCTATTGTTTTGCCTCTATACTTGTACGTTTTTGTTGTAAGTCACCGATCAAAATAATAACACAACCAGTTTAGCGGAAAAACTGTGAAATGTTCTTTAATGGCTTTTGCTTGTCAGCTGGGTAATGTGTCTGATGAGGTCTTCAATTGTGAAATAAATACTTTTTGCTTCCATCATTCATCAGAAAAAAAACACACACACAACGCATATGTACACTCAGCTGTATTAGGACACTGCTCACAAGTCCTTATTTTGTTCCCCTGTTCATTCACTTCAGTTTAATTATCTTTTAAAATTCTTTTAAAAATGCAGAATGAACCTATCATCACCCCTTAAATAACTTTCCTTTTGCACTTTCATTCTGCTTTGGGCTGGATTTTTGCACATTCAGAACAGGGCAATCTGTTTCAACTTAGATATTTTTACCAAGTGATAACCACAGGAATTAGTATCAGATTGTGTTTACATTTCGAAGATTGGCTTCTTTACTCACAGCAATTTAGTAGAATTTGCTGCTGTAATTTTGATCCACTAAAGAAAGCTAATAATCTCCCAACAGTGGAAAGTGAAGGAAAGCTTAGAAAAGTCTCTCATTTCAAACTAAGAAAGGGAAAGTTTGACAAGTAGAAGTTTGATTTGGCTAGAAAAAGCCATCAAAAATCTTGACGATTTCCATGAAAATATCATTATCCCAACACATTCCCTTCCAAAGTTCAATGTGTTTTCTATTTTAAGTGTGCTACCTCTAAGCTATACTTGCTATCCCTTTCTGATCTGTCATAGCTGGCTGCATTTGTAGTATGATGATGTTGGGGAGTGGGGGGGGGGGGGGGCAGGATGCTGAGCCGACGCCATCCCATGCAATTTTGCAACCCACCCATCTCCATTGCTATCCGTTTCTGTGGTGTAAAATCCCGGCCCAGGATACCAAATATGGTCACTCCTGAACAGCACGCTTTATGAAGCAAGATCCGTTCTGTTCTGGGGCTATTTAAAGAGACACTCAATAAGTTGCAGCTGAGGTGCTTTTGGCTTAGTTGTGCTGAGACAAAGTTTATGGAAGCACTGTGATAAGTTCCTGGCGCAGTTTAGAGGTTCTTGGTGACCATAGGGAGGGAGGAAATACCAGTGTCTTGCATTGGTATGGGGACAGTTTTTACAATATCACTTGCTCTGCAACATTAACAAGACATGAAGAGGAGGAGGCAGAGAGGGGAAGTTCTATGAGGAGGGAAGAGAAGCAAAGGAGGCCTTACCTGCAAATGGTCTTCCAGAACTACTTCTACTTAGCAGTGGGCCAGGAGCAGTGTCTGAGCAGGCTATGAGTCATAACAGACTTGTGCCACTTCCTTCAGAGCCTTAAAGCAGGGCAAGGACAGCCCTCCCAGTGGCTGTGAAGATCACTGCTGCCCTAACATTCTACGCTAGTTGATCTTTCCAAGTGGGAACAGGTGACATCAACAACATATCATATTTTGCTGTCTATAGATGCATCAGGGAGGTCACTGTACTTGAGGAGAGGAGACTTCATCCTCTTCTCCCTAAGGAGGGAATACCAGGAAGAAATGGTATGTGGATTTGCCAGGATAGGGGGCTGGCTTCCTGATAGTGCAAGGCACCACTGACTGCACGCACATGGCTCTTCGGGCCCCCAGCATCAACAGAGTGATACAGGAGCCGTAAGGGCTACCACTCTCTGAATGTGCAGTTGGTGTGTGACTACATGGAGATGTTCATCTCGTCTAATGCCCGCTATGCTGGCAGTGTCCACAATGCTTTTAACCTGCAATAGTCCACAATAACGACTATCCTCAGGCCTCCAAGGCACACCGGCACCCCTCTCATCCCTCCCACAATGCGAGGTCAGACAGCCTCCAATGAAAGCCATGGAGCCACCCACAACACTGCTGAGCAAGCCATAGACCTCCTCAGGCAACCATTTGCAGCTTAGATCACTCAGGTGTATCTATGCAATACACACCCGAGAGGGTACCCATGTTTGTGGTGGTGTGCTGTGTACTCCACAATCTTGCATTTCTGAGGGCACTGGGATTCAGAGGCCACCTCAGTAGGAGAAGGAAGAAGAGGAGGAGAAACAGGAGGAGGAGAGGAAGGCAGGAAAGAGGCCACATCCATCAAATGCAAGTGGATGGAGGGACAGCATTCTGAGTCTTCACTCCAGTTAAAAAGAACTTCCCCACCCCAACCTGTAGCCACCATTCCCTGACTACATCCATATCAGACTCCCCATCACAAAGTCCTTTTGGCCAACATCATTCCATGAAGACCAACAGCAAAAACCTTAACTCAACAACATTATCCAGCAACACATAAATAATACAAAGAAAAAGTACTAATCATCCTAGTGCATTTCTTTGTGCCTGCCTTGCGGGTGCTTTTGTCTGGCCTAGTGCTCCTATGCAATGCTACCCCACTGGTTGCAGCATGGCTGGTGGAAGGCTGCTGACGTTCACTGGGGGAGACTTCAGATGGCTTTGCAGGATGACCTCAACCAGCTCTGGGTCTTGAAGGCCTGGCTTCAGACTGCACCACCTCGGCATGTGCAGCAGCAATCTGGGTGGGCTGGCTGACAGGCAACAGCAGGGGCATTGGCGGCGTGACAGTGGTGGCGGCACGAATGCTGTCATCCTGAGACAGGACAGCAGGTTCGAGTTCAGTGCAGCCACTGCCAGTCCTACAGGGCAGCGCCTCAGCAATCCTCATAATCTGCTGAAGTACAGATTGCTGGACTACTGCAAGTGCTTGCATGCCCCTTTGAGCACTGATATCTGTGACCATGACGTCAGCAGTCTGAGCCTGCATGCCAGCAACCTGAGATCTCATGATCTCTGTCTAAGTCCACTGCAGTACTGAGACATCGGGAAGTCTTCGCCTGTTCTGCAGCAGAAGCTGTGACAGTGGCCAGCAGACTCTCCATCATGGTTTGGTCTGGGCAGTGCTGACATGAATTTGCCTGTTGGAAAGGATGGGCTACAAGCCCTGCGCGATGCCCTTTGCCACATTGGAACTGGACTCCTCCATGTTCCTAGCCAGTGACTGGAGACTGTCTGGCAGGCCTGCCAATGCACCCAGCATCTGTGTGCATGATCATCAGCATTTTCCTGTAGTCCGCCCTGATAGTGTCCTCATCTGCATCCCCTGCAGCAGAACCCATCTGCCATCTCGCCCTCTGGTGAGTTCACACACAAGCTGACCTATCCTCCTGTCCAGGCTGCAGCCCATTTCTGCCTGGTGACTCACCATGTGCAGATCATGATTCCATACTACCCTCTAAGGTACGTGCAGTGCCAGTATCTGAGCTGATGGCTGCTACTGTAAGATCAATTGCTGGTGCTTCTTCCTCAGAGGTCTGGTATTGCTCTTGCCCTTCCTCCTGAGGCTGCAGTGGCTGGTCAGGCTGCAGTTCTTGATTATCTGAAAGCATAAAGGAGGGCCGGGGGGGGTGGAGGATTGAGGGAAAGGTGGATTTTTTTTTTATTCGTTCATGGGATGTGAGCGTTGCTGGCTAGGCCAGCATTTATTGCCCATCCCTAATTGCTCTTGAACTGAGTGGCCATTTCAAAGGGCATTTTTTTTAAGAGTCAACCACATTGCTGTGGTCTGGAGTCACATGTAGGCCAGACCAGGTAAGGACGGCAGATTACCTTCCCTAAAGGACATTAGTGAACCAGATGGGTTTTTATAACAATCGACAATAGTTTCATGGTCACACTAGACTAGCTTTTTTAATTCCAGATTTATTAATTTAATTCAAGATTCACCATCTGCCATGGTGGGATTCAAATCCATGTCCCCAGGGCATTAACCTGGGCCTCTGGGCTACAAGTCCAGTGAGATTACCACTAGCAGAAGTTCCACACTCCCTTCATCTGCAGTTTCCAAGTCATGGCACCTTTCAGGATAAGGGTGATAAGCGACCAGAGAAGGTGCATAAGGCAGCAACTTACCATCATCCTCATGCCCTTGGCAGCACTTCTGAGGCTCTTTCTTGAAGGCTCCCTGCCCTCAGCACAACCATAGTCCCTTTCCTGGCCTCCACTTGTCCAACCAGTATCTCCAGGGTAATGTCGCTTTTCCCTCACACAATGTGACATCCTGCTCATCTCTGAATGCTCCAAAGTTATTATCCAGCAGTCTGTAGTGCATTGCTGCAACTTCCTTTAGGTAGGGACTGCGCCTTTAAAAAGGGAAGGCTGCCTGGAGCACGTGCTTTGTTCAGAATGCTGCTTGGCCCCCTGTGGTGCGCACAGGCCACTGGCAGCACTGCAGAAAGAAGTGCAGCGTGGGATTCGCTCTGAGCTGTGCTACACTGGAGATGAAGAGGGTGCACCAATTTTATTTGCTGCTCACCTCATTTCAAACTGGCGCGGGCAGGTCAGAAATCTTGACCCCCGCACCCAAAAAAATTGGGTTATCCAATTTAGAGTTTAGGACCTCTTAAAATCTAGCACTCCTTCACTAATGCATTGCAGTGTCAAACTTCTGAATCAGAGCAAGAATGCCGAAACTAGAAGATTCTGTTGTTCTTACCTACTGTGAGCACAGGCCCAGTTCTGACCACCAGCTCCCTTGCACCCAAACCTTCTCCCTGGAAGCCCTAGAAGTCCTGGGGCAATGTAAAAAGGTTGGAGACCCATAACCGGAGATCACTGTCCTGATTTTTCTGACCTTTGCACCCAGGAAAATGGGCAGTCCTGAGGTACAAGGATAAGTTAAAAGAGGCATTCAATTTTATGATCTAATTTCCTCCTCCACAAAGTTCAAAGGAACACACAAGGTGGAGAAAAGAAAAAAATGTCATGAAATTGCTTTTCCAACAACAATTTAAAACACATTTTTTAAATCTGTGTTCAAATTGATGTAATGGGGCTTTTAACCTTTAGGTTCAAAGTCCCATTGAGTATCCAAGTCAGATGTCAACTGCATATCACTTTAATTCCTGCATTAATTCAATTCTGAAATTAGTGACAATTTCCGACATAGATGGTAACTATATACAGTCTAACCACAGGGCAATTATCTATAGGCTTTAGAGCTTTAATTTCCTCTGGCAGTGCATTGTTTAACACGTTTATATAAAATTCCTTTGTGCACTATTATAACGTGGTGATAAAGTAAATGTGACTCTGTTAAGTGATGCACTGCCAGAGAAAATGATAGCCCTTATTAAAGTAATTTTTCAAAGTTTTCTCAGGATGAATCAAACAAATTCTACTCTATTAAGATTGAAATCCATGAAATCTACACATGTGCCTTTGTTCCTCATAGTTCAGATGTGTGCTGATGAGAGTGGGAGGGAGTATAGCAAAGAACCATACTTGCTGTAAATTATTTAGAATAAGCAAAGGAAAAGAAACGAAACCTGCTGCAGAACATATGGAGTGCAGCATTGTAAGAAATGCCATCTTTTGGATGAAATGCTAAACTGATGCCCCGTTTGCCATTCAGGTAGGCATCAAAAGTCCCCTGGCATTATTCAAAGAAGAACAAACAGTTCTTTTGGTATCGTGGCCAATATTCCTCCCTCAACCCTCATCAACACAGATTCACTGGCACTCATTTATTTGTTCTTTGTGGACTCTTGCTGTGCTGAAATTGCACTGTTTTCCTTTATAACAACAATGATCATTGGTGTTGTGATAGTGTATTTGTTAGTATGTTAAATATAATCAGTTAAATATATGTTTATGGCCATCACAGGAAATGATGCAATATCACATGATTCAGTTCTCTTGCACAGGCAATTAGCACATGTAAGCTGAATCAACAGTAAGTCGCCATTGAAGATCTGTGTTCAACCTTGATGCCTCCTCTTCAACTTTGTTTATATTAATCTAGAAAGAGATAATACAATATGGTGGCAGTGATACTGAATCAACAGCATTACTCAGCAGCTGAAAACAACAATTCAAATCAAAAGACGTACCTGAAGTGCTGCGACTGTATTACAGATTGGGAGTGGAGATTGAAGGCAATTTGGGCGTGTTGCATGAGAGAGTACCATAGTGATGCCCCTTTAAGATCTCAGTATGCTAATGAGCTAAGTACCAGGATATAGTCAGGTGACTTGAAGCCAGAGTCACTCTGCAACTCTAACACCCAAACGAAAGTTCTGTAAATAGTTTGCTCTGTACTGTATATCATAGTTTAGCTGTTAATAAACCTGTTTGCCATCTTCAGCAAACTGGACTCCACTTATTTCATTTATGTGGCATCAGACAACATAAAGAACTCATTACAGAGCACATGCCCAGATAAGGTAGGCGGTGGCGTAGTGGTATTATCACTGGACTAGTAACCCAGAGACCCAGGGTATTTCTCTGGGGACATGGGTTCGAATCCCACCACAGCAGAAGGTGGAATTTGAATTTAATTAATAAATCTGGAATTAAAAACGAGTCGAATGATGGCCATGAAACCATTTTTGATTGTTGTAAAAACCCATCTGGTTCACTACTGTCCTTTATGGAAGGAAATCTGCTGTCCTTACCTGGTCTGGCCGACATGCGACTTCAGACCCACAGCAATGTGGTTAACTCTTACATGCCCTCTGAAATGGCCTAGTAAGCCACTCAGTTGTACCTAACCGCTACCAAGTCAATAAAAAGGAATGAAACCGGACAGACCACCCAGCATCGACCTAGGCACCGGAAACGACAACGGCAAACCCAGCCCTGTCGACCCTGCGAAGTCCTCCTTACTAACATCTGGGGGCTTGTGCCAAAGTTGGAAGAGCTGTCCCACAGACTAGTCAAGCAACAGCCTGACACAGTCATACTCACGGAATCATACCTTACAGACAATGTCCCAGACACTGCCATCACCATCCCCGGGTGAGTCCAGGCAGGGCAGACCCACCAGAGATGGTGGGACAGTGGTATACAGTAGGGAGGGACAAAAACAAGAAATGCTGGATTCACTCAGCAGGTCACTCAGCTGAGTGAATCCAGCATTTCTTGTTTTTGTTTCAGATTTCCAGCATCCGCAGTATTTTGCTTTTATTACAGTAGGGAGGGAGTTGCCCTGGGAGTCTTCAACATCGAGTCCGGACCCCATGAAGTCTCATGGCATCAGGTCAAACATGGGCAAGGTAACCTCCTACTGATTACCACCTACTGCCCTCCCTCAGCTGATGACTCAGTACTCCTCCATGTTGAACTCCACTTGGAGGAAGCACTGAGGATGGCAAGGGCACAAAATGTACTCTGGGTGGGGGACTTCAATGTCCATCACCAAGAGTGGCTCGGTAGCACCACGACTGACCGAGCTGGCCAAGTCCTAAAGGACATAGCTGCTAGACTGGGTCTGCAGCAGGTGGTGGGGGAACCAACACGAGGGAAAAACATACTTGACCTCGTCCTCACCAATCTGCCTGCTGCAGATGCTTCTGTCCATGACTATTGGTAGGAGTGACCACCGCACAGTCCTTGTGGAGATGAAGTCCCGTCTTCACATTGAGGATACCGTCCATCGTGTTGTGTGGCACTATCACCATGCTAAATGGGATAGATTTCGAACAGATCTAGCAATGCAAAACTGGGCAACCATGAGGCGCTGTGGGCCATCAGCAGCAGCAAAATTGTACTCAACCACAATCTGTAACCTCATGGCCCGGCATGTCCCCCACTCTACCATTACCATCAAGCCAGGAGACCAACCCTGGTTCAATGAAGAGTGCAGGAGGGCATGCCAGGAGCAGCACCAGGCATACCTCAAAATGAGGTGTCAACCTGGTGAAGCTACAACACAGGACTACTTGCTTGCCAAAGTGCGTAAGCAGCATGCGATAGACAAAGCTAAGCAATCCCATAACCAACTGATCAGATCTAAGCTCTGTAGTCCTGCCACATCCAGCCGTGAATGGTGGTGGACAATTAAACAACTAACTGGAGGAGGTGGCTGCACAAATATCCCCATCCTCAAAGATGGGGGGAGCCCAGCACATCAGTGCGAAAGATAAGGCTGAAGCATTTTCAACAATCTTCAGCCAGAAGTGCCGGGTTGATGATCCATCTCGGCCTCCTCCTGAAGTCCCCAGCATCACAGATGCCAGACATCAGCCAATTCGATTCACTCCGCGTGATATCAAGAAACGACTGAAGGCACTGGATACTGCAAAAGCTATGGGCCCTGACAATATTCCGGCAATAGTACTGAAGACCTGTGCTCCAGAACTTGCCGCACCCCTAGCCAAGCTGTTCCAGTACATCTACAAAACTGGCATCTACCCTGCAATGTGGAAAATTGCCTAGGTATGTCCAGTACACAAAAAGCAGGACAAGTCCAACCCGGCCAATTACCGCCCCATCAGCCTACTCTCAATCATCAGTAAAGTGATGGAAGGTCTCATCAACAGTGCCATCAAGCGGCACTTGCTTAGCAATAACCTGCTCAGTGACACTCAGTTTGGGTTCCGCCAGGGCCACTCAACTCCTGACCTCATTACAGCCTTGGTTCGAACATGGACAAAAGAGCTGAACTCAAGAGGTGAGGTGAGAGTGACTGCCCTTGACATCAAGGCAGCATTTGACCGAGTATGGCATCAAGGAGCCCTAGCAAAACTGAGGTCAAAGGGAATCAGGGGGAAAACCCTCCGCTGGCTGGAGTCTTACCTAGCACAAAGGAAGATGGTTGTGGTTGTTGGAGGTCAATCATCTGAGCTCCAGGACATCACTGCAGGAGTTCCTCAGGGCAGTGTCCTGGGCCCAACCATCTTCAGATGCTTCATCAATGACCTTCCTTCAATCATAAGCTCAGAAGTGGGGATGTTCGCAGATGATTGCACAATGTTCAGCACCATTCGTGACTCCTCAGATACTGAAGCAGTCCATGTAGAAATGCAGCAAGACCTGGACAATATCCAGGCTTGGGCTGATAAGTGGCAAGTAACATTCGCGCCACACAAGTGCCAGGCAATGACCATCTCCAACAAGAGAGAATCTAACCATCTCCCTTGACATTCAACAGCATTCCCATCACTGAATCCCCCACTATCAACATTCTAGGGGCTACCATTGACCAGAAACGGAACTGGAGTAGCCATATAAATACTGTGGCTGCAAGACCACGTCAGAGGTTAGGAATCCTGAGGCGAGTAACTCACCTCCTGACTCCCCAAAGCCTGTCCACCATCTACAAGGCACAAGTCAGGAGTGTGATGGAATACTCTCCACTTGCCTGGATGGGTGCAGCTCCAACAACACACAAGAAGCTCGACACCATCCAGGACAAAGCAGCCCGTTTAATTGGCACCCCATCGACAAACATTCACTCCCTCCACCACCGACGCACAGTGGCAGCAATGTGTACCATCTACAAGATGCACTGCAGCAATGCACCAAGGCTCCTCAGACAGCACCTTCCAAACTCGCGACCTCTACCAATTAGAAGGACAAGAGCAGCAAATATATGGGAACACCACCACCTGCAAGTTCCCCTCCAAGTCACACACCATCCTGACTTGGAACTATATCGCCCTTCCTTCACTGTCGCTGGGTCAAAGTCCTGGAACTCCCTTCCTAACAGCGCTGTGGGTATAGCTACCCCAAATGGACTGCAGCGGTTCAAAAAGGCAGCTCACCGCCACCTTCTCAAGGGCAATTAGGGATGGGCAATAAATGCTGGCCTGGCCAGCGTTACCCACATCCCATGAATGAATTTTAAAAAACCCTGATCTTGCATGACAAAAATCAATGGTGGTTTCATCCACAGAGATCAGTTCAGCATCACATTTTGTCGCGATTTCCTTCCTGCTGTCGCCACACTTGCTCTCCATTAGCCGACCCTGGTGCCAATGATAATGTCACTGGACTAGTAATCCAGAGCTAGGCTAATGCTCTGGGGGCATGGGTTTGAATCCCACCATGGCAGATGGTGAAATTTGAATTCAATTAATAAATCTGGAATTTTTCAGAAAGCTCATCCAATGGTGACCATGAAACCATTGTTGATTGTTGTAAAAGTCTATCTGGTTCACTAAGGTCCTTTCGGGAAGGAAATCTGCCGTCCTTACCTGGTCTGGCCTACATGTGACTCCAGATCCACAACAATGTGGTTGACTCTTAAATACCCTCTGAAATGGCCTAGCAAGCCACTCACCTTAAGGGCCATTAGGGATGGGTAATAAATGCTGGCTGAGTCAGCGACGCCCACCTCCCCCCCAAATGAATAAAAAAAACACCGACTGAAACTCGTGCAGTATAGACAGAAAGCTGATGAGAGGTTGGACGATTTTGTTAACTGATGCAGAGAGAAAGCAAAAGAATGCAACTTCTCTGATGCTGAACTCTCAGATTGAACTATGGGGTTGGTTATCGCCTCCACTCCTAGTGAGGCGTTCCAGAAGGATCGCCTGGAAAAGCCAAAGGGACACAGCGTAGATAGCATACACTAGATGGACACAGATACAAGGCAGTTATCACAGGGAGACAGTGCTTACTAGACTTAGGGTCCAAAACGCCTGTCAGTACAATATCCAAGGCACACAGATAGAACAAAGTGTGCAGTAACTGCGGGCTCTCCCACCAACCACATAGCTGCCCAGTATACGCAGACACTTGCAAGGCATTTGGGCTTTGAGGGCACTGAGTCAAACTTTGCAGAAGGTCCAGCAGTAGAAACCTGGGGTGAAAGCAGGCAGTACTCAAACTGCTGAAGTGCACCACCCAGAGGTGAAGGGAAGCGAGAGACTTCCAGGCATCGCCAAAATCACAGACCCATCCATGAATTGACGGAATGTCTTACCAAAACAGATGCGGTGGATTGAAGTGAAGGCACTCCAGGTGAACAGATATTTCACATGGTCATCTTAGTGGAACAATTCCATTCCATTAACAGTTTTTGCAACAGTCCAGATCATCTTCCTCAATAAGGTTGAAAGGCATCGATTGAGAGTGAAGATTGAGATTGGTACAAGTGCCAACACTCTACCTTTCTGCATTCTCAAGGACGTGTACCATGAGGCATGGAGGTCTGTTGTCTAACACACAAGCGTGAAGCTTATGGCATACAATAGCTCAACAAAAAAGTGCCTGGGTTCCTTATTACTGGAATGCAGGTACAAAGAGTCAACATGGTCTTACTGAGATATTATACATAGTGGATGTGTCAGGAGCAACAGTAGCAGGGCTGCCGGCATGCAACAAACTTAACATGTTCACCATCCATGAGCTGGCCCAGTCAGAAGACTACAGCAGTCAAAATAGGTCGACACCCATTGAATCGATAGAAGTCCTGCAGAGGTTGTACCTGGTTTGACATGGTTGGGAATTTTCATGGGAATACAGTCCTCCACCTTAAAGAAGGTGCAATGCTGTCAATTGACCCGCTGAGAAAGTGCACCATGCACATTCGAGAAAAGTTGAAGATGGAACTAGACGGAATGGAAAAATAAGGCATCATTCGACAAGCGCAACATCACTCGGACTGGTGCAGTTCCATCACTACCGCATTCAAGAAAGACGGTTTTATTCAACTATGTTTAGACCCGAGGAGGCTAAGCAAAGCCTTAGAGATGTCCTCATAAGATACCAATGCCAGAAGAGTTAAACCCAACAGTTTGCTGGAGTATAACACTTTTCCAAATTAGACACAGAAAACAGATATTGATCCATACACTTGTCAAGAGATTCACGAGAGCTAACAATGTTTAGAACTCCTTTTGGCAGGTACAGTTTCCTCCATTTACCATTTGGGCTGTCAGTAGGCAGGATATATTTCAACAGCACATGGACCAGGTAACTGAACAAGTCCAATACACAAGCTGTGTGTGTATTGCGGACGACATCGCCATAGACAGACGCACAGAAGAGAATGACAGAAATCTATACAGCCCACAATACACAGGAAAACTATTCCAGGATATGTGTTAATGGAGACCGCCAAATGCAAAGGTTTGATTTTCAACAGCAAAAAGTGCTCCATTAAGGCAGATGACATAGATTTCTTTGGTGCCATTTACTCAAGCTCAGGTATCCGCCCAGATCCGAGGAAGATTGAAGACATCCAGTTAATGCCAACATCGCAGGACAAGGATGACCTCTAAAGATGTCTGGGTCTAATTAACTTCCTTGCTGCACACATACCAAGCTTCTCGGAGAAGACATCTCCACTGAGAGTATTGCTGAAGAAAGACACACCATTTCAATGGCAGGACGATCACCAACATGCATTTTGTGCGTTGAAGCATGCACTGTCAGACGGATCTTGTCTTCCACACCATGACCCTTGGAAGGCAACAACATTAGACGTGGATGCATCACAGAAAGTTCTTGGTGCATGTCTTCTTCAAGATGGCAAGCCTGTTGCATTTGGTGCAAACAGTCTGTTGCAAATTACTCCAATATTGAACAAGAAATTCTTGCTCTTGTCTTCAGGATCACCAATTTCCATACATACTTATTTGGGAAAGAGTTCAAGGTTGAGACAGATCATAAGCCACCAGAGATGATCTGGAGAAAACCGCTCACGAGTGCACCGTCTCGACTCCAGAGGTTATTCATCAAGATTCAGGCCTACAACTGTGATTCCAGATACAAACCTGGTAGTCAGATGATACTATCAGACACTCTTAAGTAGATTGCCCAATCCTAGGAAGACACGAGACATACCACTCGACTTCCAGGTGGATGAAGACTGTGCAAGCTTGGATGATGTCTACAACGTAGATCTCATGATGAATGTCAGGAACACCAGGTTAGTCAACAGAAAGAGCCTCTCCAAATGCATGACATACCATCATCACCATGGACCAAGTTAACAACAGATCTGTGCTCTGTGGGCAGACAAGACTATCTGCTAGTGACTGACTATCACACCAAATTTCCTGTTGTGCGGAAGCTTTGAGACACTTCGAGTACAGCAGTGGCCAACACTGTTAGTGCCGTCTTTAGTCTTTCTGGCGCCCCAGTAAAAGTGGTATCTGACAACAGCCCACAATACACAGGAAAACCATTCTAGGGTATGTGTGAATGATGATCCATCAACCATGTCACATCATCACCGAGATATCCTCATTCAAATGGGATGGCTGAACGTATGGTCAGGACAGTCAAATCGCTGAATTTGGAAACCAGGGAAGATATCCAAGTTGAGTTATTGCATATTCGCACAACATCATTGGACTCCGGATTGCTATCACCTGCTGAGACACTGGTCGACCAGTGAGAACCACGCTACCAAGTTATCATCTCATCAAGGCATCCTTGATCACAGACCGGTTACGTCAGAAACAAGACAAGATGAAAGACACACATGATGTGCATGCGGGTGCAGAATTTCCACTACTATACATTGGCCAAAAGCTGAGGGTCTTATACCCACAAGAACAGACATGGATCCCAGCAGAGGGGTCTAAGATGTGCAAAGAACTACGTTCGTATGAGGTGACATCACTAAATGGTGCAGTACTACAAAGGAATTGACCTTTGCAGGGGTCTCTCTGCTAGCCATGCACAAGGCGACTAACCATGTGACTTGGAGGGGAACTTGCAGGTGGTGGTGTTCCCATGCATTTGTTGCCCTTGTCCTTCTAATTGGTAGAGGTCACGGGTTTGGAAGGTGCTATCTAAAGAGCCTTGGTGCATGCTGCAGTGCATCGTGTAGATGGTACACACTGCTGCCACTGTGCACAGTGGTGGAGGGGTGAATGTTGAAGGTGGTGGATGGGGTGCCAATCAAGCCGGCTGATTTGTCCTGGATGGTGTCGAGCTTCTTGAGTGTTGTTGGAGCTGCACCCATCCAGACAAATGGAGAGTATTCCATCACACTCCTGACTTGAGCCTTGTGGACAGGCTTTGGGGAGTCAGGAGGTGAGTTACTCGCCGCAGGATTCCTAACCTCTGACGTGGTCTTGTAGCCACAGTATTTATATGGCTACTCCAGTTCAGTTTCTGGTCAATGGTAGCCCCTAGGATGTTGATAGTGGGGGATTCAGCGATAGTAATGCCATTGAATGTCAAGGGGAGATGGTTAGATTCTCTCTTGTTGGAGATGGTCATTGCCTGACACTTGTGTGGCGTGAATGTTACTTGTCACTTATTAGTCCAAGCCTGGATATGGTCCAGGTCTTGCTGCATTTCTACACTGACTGCTTCAGTATCTGAGGAGTCGTGGTTGGTGCCGGACATTGTACAATCATCCGCAAACTTCCCCACTTCTGACCTAATTGAAGGTAGGCCATTGATGAAGCAGCTGAAGATGGTTGGGCCTCGGACACTACCCTGAGGAACTCCTGCAGTGGTGTCCTGGAGCTCAGATGATTGACCTCCAACAACCACAACCATCTTCCTTTGCGCCGTCTTTCCTATATCACAGCAGTAATTAAACTGCAAAGTACTGAATTGGCTGAAGCACGATTTGGGACATTACGAGACAATAAAAACCATTATATAAATGCTAGACTTTCTTTCAAAATGTATGAAGGTTTCTAATTCTGTTATCTGAAGACAATGATAATATAACAAATTCAGATTTAAAATAAATTTGCAGTTCTATTCCTTAAAAAGAGATACAGTGCAATGTTAAAATACCAGTCTCCTTGTGTTGGCCAATGTTTTAAGTTTTCTAACTACACACTGTGGGCTGGATTTTCTTCTTTCACCGCCAGGAGTAGCAGTGGGCGAAAAAAATGTCAGCCCGCATGTGCAGGCCATGCGCCTCCAGGCCACTGTGATCTTCCTCGCAGTGGCCCAGGATAATGAGCTGGTCAGGCTAACCCCCCCAATCACATGGAGGGAATGGGCTCTCTGTCATCAGCAATGGCGTCAGCTGCCTGTGCACAGGCACTGGCGTCATTTGTAAAGGGCAGCCAGCTCTGCCGGGTCATTTAAATTTTTAAAGGGCTACCTCCTCCCAGTGTACTGCCAATAACACTATCGCCCCTCCCCCCAATAACAATTAAATTCAACACTTGACCTTCCCCACCCTCCAAACTGATCAAAATGCAGAGGTCTCCCCTTTCCACTCTCCCCGACACTAGTAATTTGCATTAGAGCCTGTTCTTCCCCACCCCCACCCTCCCAACTGCACTAAAAATCATAAGTCCTCCCCCTTCCCCACATCGGTGGCGTCTGCTTTCCCTGGACAGGAAAGTGAAGGCGCAGGAGTGCCGGCCGCCACTCAGAAGATCGCGGCCTGATGGTAAAATCACTGTTGATTTTATTTAAACGTATTTATTTCATTAATTTAAATATGTTAATCCAGGTCCCCTCGCCCAGCAGCATGGGAGCCTGCCATGGAACCTTGCTGCCGCTGCTGGGAAGATCAGGCCCGGCACTCCTGGATTCGGGTTCTGTGGCGGGCTACTGCTGGAACAATCTTCTGGCTCCTCCCACCATGGAGCCCAATGTTGGGAGCGCAGTAAAATCTCGGCCAGTTATGCTGAAACTGATACTGATATTACAGTAAGAAAATTCTTCAGTTTGGAATCATTTTATTATTTTATGGCTGTCCCTTCACAACTGAAATGAACACTTAAAATACAATTAAAATGAGCCTAGTTTCCTCTCTTTCCTCTACCTGTTTTCTCTCTCCCTTGCAATTTTTGAAAATTATTTTAGCGTTTACTTTTTTTTCTTGTTTCAATTAAGTGTGAATGCATTAAGCTGTACGCATATCTAATTTTATCTGTTCTAACATTTTTTCCTTTAAGAAGCCAATTTAAAATTGTTATCCTTTTCTTGCTGTCTGAGCGTCTTGGGTCCAATCGCCCATTTTAAATGCAAGAAGGGCATTGAAAAAGATGACCTCGAAGGTTAATAAGGTCACATTGTTATAGACAGGAGAGAGATGATAGGGATGGCTCCCCCTTTTCATCTCACGACTGACCGAAAACAGCATGCTTGTAAAAAAAAGTGTTTTAACTCCTGAGTACTTTAATTGTCAGGAACAGACAAATGGCAGGTTTTCTCATAAGTTTTTTAAAAAAGTTAAATGTTTATCATTCAACACCCAAATATACGCAACTACACCCACTCTCACACTCGTACAGATACACACGCACTCAAGAAGAGATTGCCACTATAAAAGTAGTAAGTGTTTATGTCTTATCATTTCAAGAGTTCTCTGTTGCACTTGCTTTCCCTGGGGGTGAAGACTTGAAACAATGCAGGCCTGTAATCTTTTTTTGTCTGCTGAAGAATAGCTCTGGAGGTTTAGGAGGACAGATTCCCTGTTGTTTTATGTTTGCAGTAGTAGATTTCTCTTGTTATACTTCAGTCAAAGCTCAATGGTGAAGCTCTGGTATTGTTCCTCAGGTGGAGAGATCAGGGGAATTCGAACTCTGTCTACAAGTTGCTTAAAGCAGGTGTTAGGCAAGGTCTTTTCCTTATGTTAGCATAGATGTTTTTTCTCGACCCGGTTTGCTCAAAATGTGTCTTGTTAAAACCCCTTATCAGAAACCTAGTTTTTGCCAGGTGACCAGAGCATCTCTTTCCATCATAAATAGTTTCTGATGGTTAGGCCACTATCAGACAATGGAGTCCGGGTATCACTCATCCACGTACCATCTTGACAAAATAGAGCTTTTCACACCCATTTTCTGGATTTCAAGTTTGAAGTCAAAGAGTCTTCAACAGTGTTATGAACCCAGTTTTTAAAATTATTTGGAGAAATGCAGCCATTACCACAGGAGGGGTTGTTTCCATTTTAATGACTTCTCCAAGACTTGTCCAAACATGAAAATTAGCTCGGGGTCCTTGCAGTTCAATGTATATTGACAGGAAAGAAAAGATCATCTTGCATCTCAATTCCATTTTGTTTTACAGAAAAGTGTCCATTTCAGGTTTATAGTTCATAAGTTCAGGTTTATAGTTCATACGTTCATATTGCGTGAGCGTGACAACATAATGGATAACACCAGGTTAATCTTTGGTGCTATTTTTGGACATCAAACAGCATCTCACAAGCACTAATATCATAAGCCTCAGCAATACTTGGTGACTGAGATACACCCAGAATACAGATATCTTTCTTAATAACGCGTATTGGTACATTTTAAAGGTTTACCACTATATCATTATTTAACAATTTCCTCACAATTTTCACATTCCTCTGGGTTTGTTTCTCCAAAATGCTAGCAACCAGAGTTTAGTTCATCATTTAGCACTTTATGTTTGCTAGGATTTTGCTACCGCAATGTACGATTTGTATTCTCAGATTTTCATAAAAGACTAGCATTTATATAGTGCTTTTCATGACCTCAGAAAATCCAAAAGTGCTTTACAGCTAATTAAGTATGTTTGAAATGCAGCCACTGTTGTAATGTAGAGACTGCAGCAGCCAGTTTGTGCACAGCAAGCTCCCAGAAACATCAATGTGATAATGATTAGATAATCTGTTTTAGTGATGTTGGTGGATGGAGAAATTTTGGCCAGCATGCCAGGGAGAACTTCCCCGCTTTTCTTCGAGTAGTGTGATGTGAGCTTTTACGCCTACTTGAGAGAGCTGACAGGGCCTCGGTTTAACATCTCATCTGAAGGACAGGACCTGCGACAGTGCTGCACTCTCCCGTACGGCATTGAAGTGACATGACTAGATTATGTGCTCAAAACTCTGGAATGGGACTTGGACCCATGACATTTTGACTTGGAGGTGAGTGTGCGGCCACTGAACCATAATATTTAAAAGATCGTGTTGCAATGGCAAAATGGAGCTTGACCAAGTTCGTACTCAGAGCAGCTCTTGTGACAAAAGGCATTAATTTTATAAGCTGTATCTGTGAAAACACAAGTTCAAAGTGTGAAAAACACATTTAAAAAGTGTACAATGACAGATATTAAGTACTTTTGAAGTGTAGTCACTTTTGTACTGTAGGAACTGCTGCAGGTAATATGCACACAACAAGCTCCCAGAAACAGCAATGATGTCTGATCTGCCACGACAGCACCAGCAGCGGGAGTGAACAATAAAACAATTTCAGAACAAGATCTTCCAGAAACAGTCTGGTGAAACTCTTCTCTGTACAGGCATATCAGCCCTTAGAAAATAATTCAAATTACCATCTTGAAAATTCCTATTTGTTCAATTTAATTGATTCAATTGTCAGACATCAATTAAACTTCCATTTGATTGAACATTAGCACAAAGAAGAGTGGTTAATGGATGTTTTTCAGGCTGGAGGAAGGTTTGTACTGGAGTTCCCCAGGGGTTGGTGTTGGGACCTTTGCTTTTCCTGATATGTATTAATGACCTGGACCTTGGTATACAGGGCACAATTTCAGAGTTTGCAGATAATATGAAACTTGGAAGCATTGTGAACTGTGAGGAAGATAGTGTACAACTGCAAAATGACATAGACAAGTTGTTGGAATGGGCGGACAGGTGGCAGATGATGTTCACTGCAGAGAAATCTGAAGTGATTCATTTTGGTAGGAGGGACATGGAGAAACAATATAAAATAAAGGGTATAATTCTAAAGGGGCTGCAGGAGCAGAGACACCTGGGTGTATATGTACATAAGTCATTGAAGGAGGAAGGACAGGTTGAGAGAGCAGTTCATAATGCATACAGTATCCTGGGCTTTATTAATAGGGGCGTAGAGTGCAAGAGCAAGGAAGTTATGTTGAAATTATATAAGACGCTAGTTTGGCCTCAACAGGAGTATTGTGTCCAGTTCTAGGCGTAACACTTTAGGAAAGATGTAAGAGCAGTGGAGAGAGTGCAGAAAAGATTCATGAGAATGGTTCCATGGATGAAGAACTTCAGTTATGAAGATAGATTGGAGAGGTTGAGACTGTTTTCCTTGGAGAAGAGAAGGCTGAGAGGTGATTTGACAGTGGTATTCAAAATCATGAAGGGTAGCTAGGGAGAAACTGTTCCCACTCATGAAAGGATCGAGAATAAGAGGGAACAGGATTAAAGTAATGGGTAAGAGAAGCAAAAACAACATGAGGAAAAGCTTTTCACGCAGTGAGTGGTTAAGGTCTGGAATACGCTGCCTGAGACTGTGGTGGAGGCAGGTTCAATTGAAGCATTCAAAAGGGAATTAGACTGTTTTTTGAGAAGGAAGAATGTGCAGGGTTACAGGGAGAAGGTGGAGAATGGCACTAAGTGAATGGCTCGTTCGGACAGCCAGTGCAAACATGATGGGTTGAACGGCCTCCTTCTGTGCTGTAATGATTCTGTGATAAAGCAGTTAAGCATAATCCTCTCAGCAAAAGGACACACACACACACAGATGTGCACACTCACACACACATGCGGATGAAGACACACACACACAGATATGTACATGGATTGTTACGACCAGGTGTAGAAGGGGTCTCAGACTCCCCCTCCCCCCTTTTCTGGTTTAACTTTTAAAACACAGTGTTTTTAGCTTCCCCTCAGTGAGTCCTTGCTCACTGCTCTCTAATTGTAATTGTAAAGGAATCAAACAGACAGGTTTTCTCAGGTTTAAACAAGAAAGGTGTAAGTTTATTAACTTTAAAACTCTAACTCAGTTAAAACTGCTAAAAATATGCGACGCAACCACGCTAGCATGCATGCACGACAAACACACACACAAATAGATACAGAGGAGGAGAAAGAATTAAAGAGGGAAGGTTTGAAGTAATAGATGGAATTCAGTTACTGTTTTTTAGTTTTGCTGTGAAGTCTTTGATTAAGTCTTGCAGTTCTCGTTGGGGCTCAGAGTGCACTTTCAAACTTGTTTTGCTGGTACCAGAAGACTGCAGGCGTCTTCTGTCTTGAGGATTAAATTACTTTCATGGGTCCCTGGAACTTTGCGTGAAAGAGAGACCGAGAGAGAGGGAGACTTTGCTTCTCTTTGGTCTTCAAAGTTGCAGTTTGTCACAAAACTTAACTGTGATGCTCAATTTAATCAGTTCCCAGGTTGGCCAGCAAGTTAGTCATGTGACTAGCTCTTTGTTTGAAACCACCTGCGAGGATTGTTGATTCTTCAAAGCTTGCTAGACACACTCAGTGGGGCGGGGGCTGGGTGGGGGGGTCGGGTAGAATAGCAACATAGGAGCAGTCCATTCAGCCCATCGAGCCTGCCCTGCCATTCTATATGATCATGGCTGATCTTCCACTTCAATGCCTTTTTCCCACACTATGCTCATTTCCCCTAATGTGATTTGTATTTAGAAATCTGTAAATCTCTGCTTTAAACATACTCAATACTGAGCTTCCACAGTCCTCTGGGGTAGAGAATTCCAAAGATTCTCAACTTACTGAGTAAAGAAATTTCTCCTCCTCTCTGTCCTAAGTGGAGTTCCTAAGGAATGCTGGCTCTTGCACAGACAATGACTCTCAATGTCATTTGATCATCACTATTGACAAAACCCGTCTGGGTAATTGAATCAGGGAGCACTTCCATTGTCTCTCTATGCAACTGTCTCTTAGAATGCAAATGTGCAGCCATGTTTTCAACCACTGCTCTGTGGTGCTTTTATGTTCAATGTCCAGTAAACATTCAAATAGTGTTCCATATGTGGAAATTAATATGTAATATGAAATTAATATGTTTCCATTTGGCAGATGTGATTTCCATCGCAGGATGCATGTACACACACACACATATGTACATAGATGCACGCAGACACATATGGACACAGGCATACATACACTCGGTCACACACACTTTCCAGCATGTGAGACAACTATAAAAAATTTGAAGCAAGACAAATTTCACCTCTTCCTAATGCTGTGTCAATTAACACCTTTAAAAGAGTTGTTTAAATATCTAGTGACTAGTGGGATTGTTCATTATAAGGATCAGCTAACGGTACTGGAAATGACCATTGAGTAAATTTTCAACTTGCCTTCTGGGCGTAAAACTGACATTGTGGATCAGCTGCTTTTCATAGAAACCACCCAATGAAAGCAACAAAATTGAGCATCGGGTGGTTTATATAAAAGGCGGCTGATCCACAATTTCAGGGCAGAAGTTAAAAATATACCCCATTATTCTTCCACTGAGACTTTAGTATTTAATTCAGAAACCATTTAATGGCACATTTAATATATACAATTAACCTTTACTATTTAATCACTGGCAATGCTTTTTTTAAAGAATTAAATCCATATATTGAAATCAAGACTTCAGATCAACATTTTTGGTCACAATGTCAGACTCTAGTAAATAATTGTCATGAATTTCTTGTCCAGAGCATTAAATTGTGTTAAGCTAACATTGCAGTACTGCAGCTGGTAAGATGTATGTGCAATTGGAATGATAAATTAACAACAGTGGTTGAACTGTATATCACTAGGAAATGTACTAAATACACCATGAAGTGCAATGTGTTTTGTGGTGTTCATTGGACCATGGATTGGAATATGATATGTATTGGTCAATTTAGAAAGTTGCACTGTTTCTGATACCTGCAGCATATATATTGGAGCTACCATTCACAAGAATGAAAGCAGTGTCAAGAAAAGCTTTACAAGAGCTACACATTCAGAATAAAAAATGAAGCATAGCACTTGATGGTTTAGATGAGTGTTAAAGTTCACATAATACATTTAAAAGAAGAACATGGAATTTCCCTATTGTTCTGAGCAGCAATATTCCCTCACCCTACACAATAAAAAAACAGACTAACTGTCCATTCATCTCATTCCTGTATAGTTGTATTCAAAATGGCTGCCATTTTTACCTACATGACAAAAGTGACTGTGCTTCAAAGTGGTTTATTGTATGTGAAGTGTCTTGGGATGTTTTTGAGCTGTGACAAGGTGTTTTTTTTTAATTCATTCATGGGATGTGGGCATCGCTGGCTAGGCCAGCATTTATTGCCCATCCCTAATTGCCCTCGAGAAGGTGGTGGTGAGCTGCCTTCTTGAACTGCTGCAGTCTATGTGGTGCAGGTACACCCACAGTGCTGTTAGGAAGGGAGTTCCAGGATTTTGACTCAGCGACCGTGAAGTAACGGCGATATAGTTCCAAGTCAGGATGGTACATGGCTTGGACAGGAACTTGCAGGTGGTGGTGTTCCCATGCATCTGCTACCCTTGTCCTTCTAGGTGGTAGAGGTTGTGGGTTTGGATGGTGCTGTCTAAGGAAAATATAACTGAAAGTTCTTAATTTTATTAAATGGAGGATTTGTGGACACATGAACTGTGCTCCGAATTTCCGAATTTCCAAAATGCATTCTTTTTTGTGAAGCCAGGAGCACTAAACCTGAAGGTTTGCCTGTATTCTTTCTTGACCAGTTGTTATCTATGGTACTCACATCGAATGGACCCAATAGCTCAAGAACTATTAGAGGTAGAATTTGAAGCTGCCTGGGCATAAGTCTGTCTTTGCAGATTAACCATCCATCAGAGCAGTCACCTGATTTTCAGTTCCAATATAATCCAGAACATTTTTACACTTGGACAGCAAATTGAAAATCTACCCTATAGCACCCCTTTCCTAAGGAAATTGAAGAGATTGAGGACAATCTATTGACAGAACAGATCATGCATGGCCTTTTCAAAGAATAGGCAGGATAGGCTCAATTGGCTTTGCTAATTCAATGTGATTTTTAAAAAAATGTTATATTCTTTTATTCTTAAACCACGTCTTCATTATTACTCGGCTGCCTGACTGTTCAGTAGACAGAAGCAGGTTTAAAAGTGAATGGTTTTTTTCCCAGTAACTCAGTTGGTAAATGTCTCGCCCAATGTGGAATTGAGTCAAACAGATGAGGAAGGCTTCAGGTTTAATCCTTTGACACATTGATTTACAAACTATCTTGAGGTTTACAAAGTTATAAGCGGCATGGACAGAGTGGATAGTCAGAAGCTTTTTCCCAGGGTGGAAGAGTCAGTTACTAGGGGACATAGGTTTAAGGTGAGAGGGGCAATGTTTAGAGGGGATGTGCGAGGCAAGTTCTTTGCACAGAGGGTGGTGAGTGCCTGGAACTTGTTGCCGGGGGAGGTGGTGGAAGCAGGTACCATAGAGACATTTAAGAGGCATCTTGACAAATACATGAATAGGATGGGAATAGAGGGATATGGACCCCGGAAGTGCAGAAGGTTTTAGTTTAGGCAGGCATCAAGATCGGCGCAGGCTTGGAGGGCCGAATGGCCCGTTCCTGTGCTGTACTGTTCTTTGTTCTTTGTTCTATCTGATCTCAGCCAAGGTAGCAATGGAGGTGTTGCAGTTGGCCCCAGCACATTTGGGATAGCAAATGAAAAAGATTTGTCTTGATTCCCACTCCCAATAGCTAAAAAACACCTGTGCTGGAACATGCCTTTGGGAGGCCTTTGTGTGAGTTACAAAGTACTTTGACACAGAAGCAGGCCATTTTGTTCAACAAGCCCATGTCAGTGTTTATGGTCCATATGAACCTCCATTCACCCCTCTTTATCTAACCCCATCAACATATCCTTCTATTCCTTTCTCCTTCATGTGCTTAATTAGCTTCCCCTTGATGCATCTATGCCATTCACTTCAACTTACTCCCTAAGGTAATAAGTTCCACATTCTAGTCAGCACAACAATAACAACTGCTATTAAAATAGCATTTTTAATGTCGTAAAACATCCCAAAGTGCTTTGCAGGAGCACTACCACACGAAATTTGACACCAAATTGCAAAAGGTATACTATGGCAGATGACCAGAAGTTTGGTCAAAAGGGAAGGCTGAAAGGAGCATCTTAAAGGAGGAAAGAGAGGGAGAGCAGCAAAGGGGTTTAGGGAGGAAATTCCTGAGCTTAGGATCTTGGCAACTGAAGGTATGGCCACCAATGGTGGAGCAATTAAAATCAGAGATGCTCAAGAAGATAGAATTAGAGGAGCACAGATATCGTGGAGATTTGTAGGGCTGGAGAAGATTACAGAGATAAGGAGGGGCAAGGACACAGAGGGATTTGAAAACTAGGATGAGAATTTTCAAATCAAGGCATTGTTTAATTGGGAACATACATAGGTCAGCAAGCACAGGGGTGATAACTGAACAGAACTTGTGGCAACAAAAACAAGAAATGCTGGATTCACTCAGCAGGTCTGGCAGCATCTGTGGAAAGAGAAGCAGAGTTAACGTTTCGGGTCAGTGACCCTTCTTCGGAACCAAGTTAAGTTATGGGCAGCAGAGTTTTGGATAGCCCCAAGTTTGCGGAAACTAGAATGTGGGATGCCGGCCAGGAATGCGTTGGAATAGTCAAGCCTAGAGGTAACAAAGAATGAGAGTTAAAAGAGTTTTTTCTGAATTCCCTATTAGATTTATTAGTGACTATCTTATATTTATGGCCCCTAGTTCCGCCCCCGCCTGCAGTGGAAACATTGAGCTGCATTTAAAAACTGAAAGTGCGAGAAATACTCAGCAGGTCTAGCAGCATCTTTGAAGAGAGAGGCAGAGTTAACGGGCTGAAATTTATGCCACTCCAGCAGGTTGGATGGTGGCGTGAGGGCAGAGTAAAATTGGGTAGGAGGCTCTGGGAGGCCTTCCCGCCTCCGGCCAACTTTATGGCGGTTGGGCAGGGTGGGGGGGGGGGGGGGGGAACGGCCCGCCCACCCGAGGCCAATCATGGCCCTTAAGTGGCCACTTAATGGCCACATAAGGGCCCTCGCCCGCCTCCACAGGTATTTTACCCTTGGCAAGTGGGCATGCTGGGGACGTGAAAGGCCACCCAGCGATAGCACCCGGCCTTTCTGTGCGCCGGGGAAGCAGGGGGCGGGGGGCCATGGCAGTCGGGCACAGGGTGTACAATTGAGGGCTGCCCCCGCCTCCCAACCCACCTCCGGGACCCAAGACGCTGGGCCTTGCTTCAGCTGGCAGCAGGACCCAAAGTGCCATATTGCCAGCAGCGGTCAACTAAAAGGCTGCCACTAAGGCTGCCATCCAATTAAGGGTGATGGCCTGTTCCCAAGAGCTGTCTGCCCAATGAGCGAGCCAGCAACTCGGCAGCCTCAGCAGCACCTCCACTAGTAATGGCCTCTGCTGAGGCTGCAACACTAGGGAGCGGGTAGCTCAATGGCACAGCACTTTCGAAGAGGGGTCAGTGTGTTTGGCGCTAGGCAGGCCCCAGTGATTGGTGGGGGGAGGGTGTCATTGAGCACCAGCAGCACCATTGCTGCAAGAATGGCCATTACTGCTTGGGGAGTGGGTGGGGATGGGTCCTCCGGGGGTGGGGTGTCTATAATATAGGGCTCACCACCCACCCCACACCCCTGGAGCCCACTGGGAGCCTCACATGGCAGCAAACCTTCCCGACATAGGCAAAATGTCCGCAGAGGCGGAAAGTGGCCCTTGATTGGCCACTTAAGTAGCTCAATTGGCCAGCCAGCGGGCAGCCGAGCCGTCAACTTTCCTGCCGCCAGCAACATGGCATGGTGGCGGGAAAACATTGGACTGCCCTCCCGATGTCTTTCCCTCACCATTTTGCCAGCCCTCCCAGCTCCCAGCCCATCCCCAATTAAAGTCTGGCTACCTGACCCGAACCCGACTACGTGTCGGGTTCGGGTCAGGTCGAAATCCTGAGTCCAGCATTCGAGTTCGGGTCGGGCTGGACACTGCTTCTGGGAAGTCACGGGATAAGGCTTGCCCATGATTCCCCACAGCTCCAGCTATAGGAATAGCCTGCTCCCGGAACAGATAAAGGAGATTTGTGTCGGGTCGGGTCGGGTGCGAAAACAATTAAAGGGCTCGGGCACTGTTGGGTTTGGGTTGGCTGTGGTCAGGCGGTTTTAATTATCATGCATGAGCCAGGCTTTATCGCCAATGGACCAGGAAAATTCAGCCCATCTTCTCTATGTCTACCCTATCAAATGCTTTCATAATCTTGAAGACCATTATCAGGTCACCCCTCCAATCTTCTGTTTTCTAGAGAAAAGAGCCCCAGCCTGTTTAATCTTGCCCGATGGGTATAATATGTGAAGATAGGATTGGTTCAGCTGTGATCACAGTCAAACAGCCTGTTTTCTCTCACCCTGTGGTCTCACACGAAGAATTGTCACTTGGGGAAGACAGCAAAAGCTGTCCAGTGCCTGTGGAACTGTACCCTAGTATGGCTCAACACCTTCAAGAGAAGAGGGCAGTTATATTGAGAGGGGGCATTTTTATCCTTAGGCTTTCTGAGTCTTTAGCAATGCATCCTACAGACTGCAACTATAGGGATAGGTGGTGAACCATGAATATCCATAGTTCTACAACAACAACAACAAATTGCATTCATATAGCACCATTAATAGAAGAAAAACTTGCACCTTTCACAACCACCGGACAACTCCCAGCACTTTTCAGCCAATGAATTACTTTTTTTGAAGTGTAGTCACTGTTGTGATATAGGGAACACAGCAGCCAATTTGCACACAGCAAGCTCCCACAAACAGCAATGTGGAAATGACCAGATAATCTGTTTTTGTGACGTTGATTGCGGGATAAATATTGACCAGTACATTGAGGATAACTCCCCTGCTCTTCTGGGAAATAGTGCCGTGGGATCTTTTACAGCCACCCAAGCAGGCAGATGTGGTCTCAGTTTAACGTCACATCCGAAGGACTACGCCTCCAACCATGCAACAAGGCTGTGGAGAGATTTAAGCACAGGAAGGAGAATTTGAGGTATTAAGGTACTGGAACTAATCTTACTGTATGGGCAGCCAGTAGGGGGTACTGAAGTGCAACATACATTGTAACTAGTGATGATTTTCCCAAGGAACCCACAAAGACATTTGACTTGACACTGGGGGGGACCTTAGGACAATAGGTACATTGAGGTTAGCAAACTGGTGTAAACTTAACATTTACGATTGTGTTTGCCACTTCCACGGCACAGAGCAATACCATCGAAAAATGTATGAGCAATTCATAAGTCAAACATTAATGCTGCACTTCAGCTTCATGAGTTATGCAAAATATTCCTGCAAATTTATAGAGTTCTCTCTTTGTTAATAAAAGTACACACCATGTGACTGAGGCAACTGAAATGTAGGTGGCAATTTTAGCCTGACCCGCCCATCGGCCAACAGATGAGATCGGGGGCAATGCAGGTTTCTCCCCTGCCTGATTTTCTTTCCATTGAAGAATAATAGTGAGTGGCTGTAAAACGGACATTCCACCCGATCCCACCCTGAGAGTCAGGTTAAAATTACACCCTTTGAAATTTTAGTTCCTATTTAACATAATAACTGGCTTCCCAGGTCATGTGAAGTTGTATAGATTATATTTTTCCTCGTGGGAATATACTTCATGCTAGCAGAGGTAGCAACAGTCGATGATGTCTTTTCAGATAATCCAAACTTTGAATCAGAGAAATTCAATTGTATTAGAGTCAGGCAACTTTTGTACAGGTTCAGGATTTGTGTTTCAAAATATCCATCCCTATCACTGGGCATTCTCTATTAATGTGTACTACTTCAGATTGGGCCTAATGTACTAAATTGTATCTGTAATCAGCTGTTGGGATGAGCATTCCTGACTAAAATATGCATTTCTGCTTTTAACTGGAGTGCCCACTAAACTATAAATGTGTGTTCTGTATAAGAACTAAACGACTAAAATCAATGAACTGTTCCAGTTAGTTTTGACACTAGGTGGTGTCCTTGTACATCGTCACATTTGCCCATAATCTCCATATAAATGTCTGTTTAAATAGCCTATTGCTAAATGGGTTCAAATTAATCCAGTTTTTTAAAGTGAATATAATATATCTATTGCTACATGTATTGAATCCAGAAGCTGACTGCAAACTATGGCAAGCCGAAACTGTCCCTCACAGGTGGCCGTCAAATCCATTGTAACAGCTGTCTCTTCAGGCAGACACATTTTTCTCCTGCAGATTCCTTGACATTTCCTGTGCATTCTTTCCAAGGTAGGTGAAGTAGAACTGTTCCGGCTAAACTGACGGCTGCATCTTTCTTTCTTAGCACACACCAGTGCATGTCAATGAACTGCTTGTAAGGCGTAATCAGGACCTTTCCCCTCATTGTTCAGTAAACACAGACGGCAAACACGCTGAAAAGGTTGCATGGCAATCAGTGTTGTTGTTGGGGTTTGAAGAAAATTATGTGGTGGCTCCAGGAGTGTTTGAGGCTGTTGATGTTTAAAACTGTTGACTAGATTTCCGTCTTTCATCCCTGTCAGAATCTCTGATGGATTTTAGTCCAAAGGAAATGATTCATCAGCAGTATAGTGAGATCACAAAAAAATGGATGTGAAAAGACTATTTTTGTAAAGGATTACTGTCAGTCTCCCACTTTTCTCCAGAAAAATGATTTGAGTACATTGGAAAGAAGATGCAAATGGATTGATGTTTAGCCAGTCACACCATTTTTGGATGCCCTTGTGCTGTGAGCACTTTGTGTATAGAAAGTCGAGGTGACTGTGTTATTCAAAGTATTATTTCAACTAAATTCACTTTGCATTAATGTCTTGTTTTATTTGGCTTATTGGATTAATTGGTTGAAGTAAATTGGCTTATTTTTGGAATGTTAAAAAATAATAAAATATAATCGCCTCTCATTAGTTCAAACGATCGTGTCTTTAAGCTGCAGTATATTTTTCTTTTTTAGGTCAGTGTCAGATTTTTCAAGTTTAACTATCGGTAATCTCTATACACTTGGCTAAGTTTGAAAGTAGGATCTCCAGTTAATGAACTGCAGCTCTACAATAAATAGTATAAAAGCTTTTCAAAGGGGATGAAAACCTAGAATTAAATAATGATTTTAAAGAATTAAATAGTTGCCAATGTCTGGGAAAGGACTTTAGTGAGCAATGGAGTTATAAGGTGTCTGCAAAATGATCCCCATTCCCAAAATTAGTCCCAACTGATTTAGAAATATTTTACATTATTCACATAATATCTTTTATTTCCTGGTAATATGCAAGATTTTAACTCATTTAACATCCATCCACTTGCACAGAGTTAAAATTGGACTTATATCTTGTATGTATGTTTGTGATTCAAATTAATTTTAGTCTGTCCAGTTAACAATAAGTTAGAAAACGGTAACAAATATAATGAGAATTTATCACTGGCTTCATTAAAAAGATAAATTCAGATCAGCTGCCTGAAAATCGGGAGAGATGTGTAACGGAAAGCTGATTTGATATTGCTCACTTTACAATTTCGACCAAAGTCCAAATGTCTCTAAAAGACTTGCATTTATGTAGTACCTTATCATGTCCCTCAGAAATGTGCTTTAAAATTCACAGCACAAAAGATGCTCATTTAGTCCACTGTGTTAGTGTTAGTTCTTCAACTGGAGCTGCCTACCCTGCCTTATTTTTTCACCCATTCCTGATATAACACCATATTAATCTTTTTCAAATATTTATAATATTAATAATTAAGCAATTCTCTCTTAATGATATTGTATTCTCAATAGCCAAATAAAATGTTCTGTTTTTTAATAACATGGATTACACATATTATAGGAAGGATGTGGAAGCTTTGGAAAGGGTGCAGAGGAGATTTACTAGGATGTTGCCTGGTATGGAGGGAAGGTCTTACGAGGAAAGGCTGAGGGACTTGAGGTTGTTTTCGTTGGAGAGAAGGAGGAGGAGAGGTGACTTAATAGAGACATATAAGATAATCAGAGGGTTAGATAGGGTGGATAGTGAGAGTCTTTTTCCTCGGATGGTGATGGCAAACACGAGGGGACATAGCTTTAAGTTGAGGGGTGATAGATATAGGACAGATGTCAGAGGTAGTTTCTTTACTCAGAGAGTAGTAGGGGCGTGGAATGCCCTGCCTGCAACAGTAGTAGACTCGCCAACTTTAAGGGCATTTAAGTGGTCATTGGATAGACATATGGATGAAAATGGAATAGTGTAGGTCAGATGGTTTCACAGGTCGGCGCAACATCGAGGGCCGAAGGGCCTGTACTGCGCTGTAATATTCTAATTCTAATTCTAATTCTAATATGTAGTTCATATGCAATGAATTACTTTGAACTTCAATGACTTGATATATAGGCAAATGTGGCAGTCATTCTGAACAATGAACAGAATGGACAAAGAGTAATGAGCTCCACGACCTGTTAGTCTATGCTTTGGTGGTATTATTAGATGTGGGAAGAATGTTGGACAAGCCCCTGGAAAATCTCTCTGTTCTTCTAATAGTACCGGGAATTTTTTAATGCCCCCTTGAATCAGAGGAGACAGATATTTAATGTTTCATTTGGAGTAGGGCATTTCCAACAGTACTGCACTGAAGTGTCAACCAAGATTGTATGTTAAGGTTCTAAAATGGAGTTTGAATCATACCAATTATCACAAGTAGGAAAAGTAATATGGTCAATTTTCTTTCTGACAGATATATTTCTTTACTAAGTACCTTTCCTAATAAAACTTTGGTGATCCCTTTCTGAAATCTCAAGTAAGATCAGAAATAAACCTAAATTAAAATATATGTACACAGCCTGTCAAACTGTAACACAATATTTACAACCAGATTAACAGTGCTCTTTAGAAGGGTACAAAGATCCCATGAAAACTGCAAATATAACTACGCTTTTAAAATAAATTTCACATTCATTTTATCAATTGATTTTTGTCACATCCATTACATTCATACTAACTTTGTAATGTAAAGAAGCAAACCCTGAGCAAAACACCATTCGTACATATAAAGATATATTTTGGAGTACAAGAAGGCAAATATATGAAAACTACAAGACAATCCTGTGCCGTGTGTTTTTGCCAACTATTCTCAAAGTTAAAGCAACGGGAGAGGTGGTTTAAATCGCTGATGTTGAAATGGAACACAGATTTTGTAAAAACAATTTTCATCACCTTGAGTTCTGAACAGTGCTCTTTATATGTGCTGAAGTGAATTCTAATGAGTAAAATGGTCAGATTTAGTTACAAAATGACTCAGACTGTATTTGACACTATTCTGGATTACTGTAATTACTAAACCACATTTAAAAAAAAAGTTTTCCCAAGAATGGCAGCAACCCATTTCTGAGTAAATCAACCCACTTAGCAACAGTGGGGAGAGTTAGCTAACTGGTATTATATTTCCAGTATATGAATGCAGCAATGGCAAACACAGGGATATTCTTTCTGTCATCCATGTGACCTGTTTAAAGACTCAAAAAAATGTCTTGTGTGGTGTGAGAAAAAAAAATTATGTTTACACAGAAAACATTTAATCACAATCTTAAGTAACCCAGTGAAGAATTCCTAAGATATTAGAATTTTTTTTTTCTTTTTGTCAGTCTCCCACCACTTGCCCGAACATCTGACTCTGTGATACCAAACAATTTTCCACAAATTAAAGAAACTGTATACCTTTTGCAATCTAGAGACACTTCATTAATAGATCACAATAAATACAATTATGGAACAATATCAGCAAAGAAGTAGTAGACATGACAAGGAATATTTAAAGCTGATAACTTACTCCCAGCTGGATAAATCTATTTGGTGACGCAAAAGAATCCTATCTAGTAAACCTTGATGAATTTTCGGCATTCCCTTTGACAAATACCATTGTTCAGAGCAATGCACATTATGCTGTTTCTCAATACATATTTATTCCTATTTTTGGGAAATCAGCACGTGAGTTCGAACTGTTGCACTTGTTGCTTTTGTGGAGCCCTAACAAAAAAAATGACAGTTGTTCAGAATTCTGGGACCAAAGTTGAACACCTTTCCCATTGAAAAATATTTTAGCTCAATTGTTTGAAATATTCAGTCAATACAATAAACAAATGACAACTTCAAAGATAGCTTCACACCAGACAAATGCCACGTTGAGTCAATTCCAGGCAACTGAGGGGTAGGTGGTGGGGGGGGGGGGGGGGGGTGGCGGTGGTGGGTGGTTGTGAGGAAGCTAATACAAAAATCAAAACTGAGACATATGTCTTTTATTTGTTTTGGGTGCTTAGTTTGTCAGAAGGTTCTCAACAGTCTTGAATAAAACAGTAAAAAATAGAAGAATGATCAAGGGGATAATGGAGTTAAGGGAGTCAGATGATTAAACTTTTACCAACAATGTTCAAATGGGCTACATGTCCGAACTGAATTGTTTTTAGGTCCTATCTGTCTGTTAACACTGAGCACTGTTTTAAAAATAGCAAAAATTAGCTGAACACATAAAGGTGTCCCTGGTGTCCCTGCAAATCCCCCAACACCTTAGAAGGAGACAAAAATAAAAAAATCAGTCATGGTGTCTGCTGCCAGAAAAAACGTTTTGCGTTTATTTGAAGATTCCACCATCTCAGGGGAGGGGATGTTTTCTCTAGCTACAGCTACACGATTATAAATTGTTTCTTTTTTCTCTCCTCATTTCTCCTGTGATTTTTGGAACTTACTCAACTAGGCTTCTTTCACTGGCGGGTTTATCTAGCGCACCTCGACTGGAAGATTGCCAGAAGATGCTGAAAAAAATTATTAATCTGCGGATTTTTAACTTTTTGCATGGCCATTGACGCCTTTTGGAAGAGCAGGGAAGGAAAATTATATTGGAAGATATGTAATGACTATAACTAGAAAACATACCATAGTAACTGCCTCTGTGTGATGTCAACCTAAGTATTAGGTTTAGAGCTAAGGAAGGAAATAAAACATGTGTCCACAGGCTGAGCTACAATAATAATTTCTTTGGAACTTGGGTTGAGTGCAATCCTCCATTACTGCAAAAGTGTTTATATGAAGATTATAATTTTGCAGTACTTTTGAAACAGGCCTTAAATAATGTTAAGAAAAATAGTAGTAAGCTTGTATTCACACGACATCTTTGATTCAGAGCCATTTTTGTTAATATTGGAATATGTTGGCTTGCAAGTCAGCAATTTTTGACTACATACCATTTAGAAATTTTTTTCATAGTACTTCAACAAGATTTTCTCTTTTTGAAACTACATAGGACTTTTTAAGGTAAATTTTCTGATTCCAAGTCTGCGTGTAAATCGCAGGCAGCAGTCTACGCTCACGGTGGTCTAGGCCCCTCGCCATGGCTGAGGACTCATTAAAATTTATCCTTTAAGTTATTTTTTTGGATGCGATATCAAACTGAGTTCCCCCACCAATTGGACATGAAAGGTTCCGTGGCACTCTTCAAATACCACTATCAAAAACACCATCACTTGTTATTTGTCATTTTTGGGAACTTGCTGTGTGCAAATCAGCTGCTACATGACAATAGTGACTGCAATGAAGTATTTTTGGGACGTCCTGCAAATGTGAAAGGTGCTATATAGATGCAAGCTCTTTCTTTCAACTTCCTTCCTTAGTCTTAAATATAATTTCTCTTCAATATGTAAATATGATTGTGTTATAAAATATAGTAAACCTAAACCCCATAAATACCACTAATTGGGTTAGTAAGAATTTCAAGTGAAATCGTAAATCTTTTCAAAATGTACACTTATACCCTTTTGTCACCATTACAAATATGAATGCATTAATGATGTTGCTACATGTAGCAGCCAGAGCAATTCTTTCCCCACTGTGTCTATAAAAGGTGGATTGGGGGTGGGTAGATTTATTGCTTGGTTGTGTCACTGATACACGAAGTAAAATCAGGCCATATGGTCAATGTGTGAGGGTAGACTTTGATGTAATGAGGAGTGAGTTGTTTGTTAAAAGTAGGAATTGTTTTCTTTTTTCAAACTAATTACTGCTGCATGCTTTTGTTGAATTCTCCCATGAAAGTACATGATCTCATAGTTTATGGTTGGCAGTCATTGCTTGCTAACGCCTCGATGGTCAGCGCTTGGATTGACTGGAGATTATTAATGAACCCCAAGAGGACCATCGATTTTTGCTAAAGTCCTGTTTGTCTCGACCTGTGCAACATAATAGCTGAGGTAACATTGAATACATTAACAAAATATATCATTGGACTAGGACGTATGGCAAATAACCTTGTTTTTACCATTTTTGTTTCTTTTTAAAACTATTTGAATTGCGTGTCATCAGCTCACAGTGAAATTGAAGAATATATTACTTTAGCAAATGTTAAGAATGATGAAATCAGCAACAATGATGTTGTTAATAAACTTGCATTTATATAGCACCGTTAACATAGGAAAATGGCCCAAACCATCATTTTCACCTGCCAGCTGAGCGCACTACACAAGCCTTTGTTGGTGAGGCCAGTTCTGAGCCAAATTAACCCTTTCCTCGCCTCTTTGTTTTGGTGTTGCTGTATTCATTAGTACACTCATTTAAATAATGTAATTTACCAACATGTGCCACTAATTTCTAGAAATCTACCACACAGACTGCTTAATTGATTGATCAAATTCCTTGCGTTTTTTTTTTTTGCTTTGTGTATGAAATTGTTGTATTTTATTTTCTGGAACTGTTAGTGAAGGAAGTTTAATGTGACAGTGCAAAAGGTGAATCGAGGAAACATACCCTCTAGGTCGATCAAGAGTCCATTCTATAATTGAAAGCACATGGCCTTGCAATATGACCTCCCCTCCTTCCCCACCCCATGGGGATGGTCCCATAGGCAGTCTCTCAGAGTGTTGTATATTATCATAGATGACCAATCTTTAATGAAGTGTTCAATAATACAGTTAACCCTTTCCTAGGGTGTTTAAAATGATTTTAGAGTGGAATAAGATACAATAGCTCAAAGCTGCCGCCTTTTAGCTGTCTCTGACCGAGTACAGCTTCCTATTTTTTAAATGCATAATTCCAATATGATTAGGGTTAGTTCCCTCAAATAAATTATTCGTTTGCCAGCCACTTTTATTTATTTACCAGGAATATCCATATCAAGGCCAAAAAAATGCAATAAATTCTCAGATCAAACTAAAAATATCAGCTTAATGAATCTGGGCGGGTGACTGAAAACATTGCTGAAATATATATTTTTTGCATTTGTTCTACTTTGTCCACAGAGCAGTTATGAGGGAGGAGTTGTGGGGGGGGGTGGGGGGGGGGGGGGAGGTGGGGAGGCGGAAAGTGCCCTAGTGGGTACTTATGTGAAACAAGGTAGACAATGTTTGTTTTGGTTTTTTGACATGGGGTCATTGAGGTCATGGATTTATAAAATTGACGCTCTATGTGCATATTTCTCTTTCTCTGTGAAAAGAAAACATACACGTAGCAAAGACGTTATAGTCCAAGAGTGTGAGTCACAGCTGATCTCAGTAGAGACCCATCCCAATAAGTTTCTTTATTTTATATTTCACTTCATTTTGAGCTTACTGCATTTCAGTAGAAAACCACAAACACTTTGATTGCCTTAAAGGGCACGATGGAGAACATGATTCGTTTTGTAAAACTAAAATGATAAAACCTAATTGGGAAGCCAGGGGGTGGGGGGTAGGGTACGTAAAACTACATGTGTGGTCTAAGAACTGTGGAAATATTTTTCCATATCACCACGCTTGTGGGGTCATAAAAACAAACAAAAAACCTTCCAAAAATACAGTTTAACGTGTGTTATAAATAGAATGCATCTCAGCCAGCAAAGAGATGATGGCTGTCTTTTTTTCACAGTGCTGATCATAACTCCCTCATTTTTGTCTGCTTGTCTTCATTGTGGAGATACTTATCACATCCTCTGTTTAGTTTTCAACAAAAAAAACAGATGGCATCACTGAATATTATGATAAATGTTTTAGTCAGATTGTACTCAATTATCACTTTCTTATCCAACAAATGCTATGTACTATGTGCACCCCTTTATGATGGATGGAGGGTTACACTTCAAACTAGAATGATATGATTTCCACTGAGGTAAAGCTTGGAGCTCCCATTGATGGTCCACAAACTGAGTTACTGTAGTTCTCTAATGCTTTACAGCACCTTCCATTTCTATGGGGCCTCTAATGTAGAAAGAGCATTTCAAGATGCTTCACAGCAGCATAAGGTAAAAAAAAGAATGTGGAGTTAAAGCAGAAGATATTAGCAGGGATGACCAAAATCTTGGTTGAAGGGACCTAAGGGGGTAGAAGAAGCTGGAGCAATTTGGGAAGGGTATTCCAGAGGGTAAGGCCGAGGTGGGTGAAAGTATGGCTGTCATTTTGGGTGAAGGAGGGACGCATACAGAAGAAGCCAGAGTCAGAGAATGGAGTTTTTGGAAATGTGGAGGGCTAACAGTTGCAGGATGGTGGGTGGGGTGCTGGGGGGGGTGGGGGGGAGGGGGTGGGGGGGTGCGGCGGTGGTGGTGCAGAAGGTGGAGGGATGACTTGTAGATTTGGAGGAGATATTTAGTGAGTACAGCCTCAAACCACTCACTCACCAAAGCTCCTTCTAAATATTTTATTGGAAGGAAAAACTGGTCTTGAAGTTTCTCCTTTATGTACTGGAAATTGCTGGGCGAGTCAGTTTCAGCATCAGTTTGTCTCAGTAGTAGTACTCTTCCCTCCTGAATTAGAAGGTCATGAGTTCAAACCCCACTCCAGCATTTGAACACATGATCAAGATTGTTAAGTGCAACACTGAGAAGATGCTGCATCTTTGAGATGGGGTGTTAGATGGAGGCCATGTCTGCTTGTTCAGGTGGTTGTAACAAAAATCCCATGGCACTAATCAAAGTAGCACAAGGGAGTTCTTCAGGTGTTCTGGCCAACATTTACCCCTCAACCAACACCAAATCAAAACAGATTTACCAGTCCATTGTCTTACTTGCTCTTTGTGACCTGGCTTTGTGCAAACTGACTGTTGTGTTTGTCTACATAACAGTGACTACAATTCATTGGCTGTGAAGTGTATTGGAACATCTTGAAGCCATGAAAGGCACTCTATAAATCTTTATTTCACCAACCAGTTTACCCACTGCACCTCAAATGGTAGAAAGAAAAAGTCAAGAAGTTTATGTACAAAGAATGAAATGATATTTTACTGATGCTGAAATATCTGCCACAAACAATACCATCTGCATGAATATAAACATTATCCAATATCCCATGCTTCTTTTCAAAGGCCTTGATGCCCTTTTTACTTTTCTTCCAGCTACATTTTTAACCCACTGTCAGAGTGTATTTGTACGAAGCAGGATGCTGACAAGCAATTGATGTTTTCCACTGAAAACTATGGGGGACTTCTTTCTGAATGAAAGTTTATTGTCAAAGGACATACACACAGTAACTAACCTGTAATTCATTCCCATTGTTTTCACACAGTCCAAAAACATATTTCTGCTCAACATATAGTGCCGTTCACAATCTCAGAACATCCCAAAGCACTTTAAAGCCAATGAAGTACTTTTCAACTGTAGTCACTGTTGATAATGTAGGAAACACAGCAGCCAATTTTTTCACAGCAAACGTCCACAAATAGCAATTTAATAATAACCAGATCATTTGTTTTTGACAAAGATAGTTGAGGGATAAATATTAGCTGGGACACTGGGGGAACTCTCTTGCTCTTCTTCAAAATAGTACCAAGGAAACTTCTCCATCCACCTGAGAGAGCAGATAGGGCCTTGGTTTAACATCTCATCTGAAAGGCATACTTTGTATCTTATGATTTTTTAAATGTTGCACAAAGGAGAGAAATGACTGTCTTGAGGTATGGAATGTTTTCTACTTTTGCATTCAATGGGGTACAAATAGCTAAGTCTTGCATCTGCTGTTCGGGCATCAGGCTTTTTGAATATGTAAATTAGGAGCTGAACATCTGTGAAGGACCCCATTGAGAAAGTAGTCACAATGCAAGCTTTGGGCCTGCTCTGCTCAGGATTCTTCAGTGGCTCCAGTAACCACCAACTACAGGTATGTCTCTCCACAGATGCTGCCCGACCTGCTGGGTATTTCCAGCATTTCTTGTTTTTGTTTCAGATTTCCAGCATCTGCAGTATTTTATTTTTATGTTAAATTTCTGTGCCCTTATTTTAAAAAAAATGTTTCTCTGGAGCCACAGAGTAGGAGTGCTTACCCTCCTCCCGGGACTTAGCAGAGGACAACTGTCAGCAAGGTAGGCATCCCAGGATTGACATCTTCACTTGATTGAGCTGTCTGCAGAAAAGCAACTGGCCTGAGAACCTATTTCTATTGAAAATGGGCCCAGACCAAAATCTACCCCAATAGGGGTGTGGAGGAAATTTCCATTGTATTTTTTTCCTTTATTGGCTTTGGGATTTGCTCAATTATTTTTGCCTCTGGATGGCTGTGTGGAAGGGATGTGGGTGGGATGTAGGGTGGTGGTGGGATGGTGGAAGCAGCAGAAAGTATCTCGTCATGATACTCCAGCCATCATCAGTGTTGAGCAAACTTGATGGACCTGCTGGTCTTTTGCAGCCCATCATTTTCATATGCTCATATGTCTGCAGCAAAAACTCTTTGATCTTGTATAGCGAGTATTAGATGCAGGATAACACTCTCCCTACATCGCCTCAGTTTCTTAACCCCCAGTCTAATGTATAATTGTGACATTTCCATTTCTCACATCAGCTATCCTTATGACCTCTGGGTGAGGTTCTCTAATTACAGCAAATTAGTTTAGAATTATGGCCAGGTTTACAATGTGATTTCACATCCGCTGGGAACTGGTTGAAAATATCCAGATTAATTTCACTTAAGATAATGGAAATTGCTGAGCTCCAAACGACTTGTATGTAATGTCCTCCAATGTCTAGTTAACAGCAGTAATTCAATATTATTGCATCTACTCAGAAAAAAAAGTGCTCTGGTCAATAAACGATGGCTGTTAACTGATCTAGAGAATTTTGCAGTCCTTGTTATCACATATCACATGACTTGCTAGTGTTAGCTGAAACACATAGGAAATTCAATGGTCTCTTTATACTAAAATAATTTGATAAAAAGTATGTTTCAAATCCTGATCTAATAGGATTTTTATCAGTGTTAAATCTCTTGTGCCAGAATAGAACCAACAGAATCTCTCATAGCATCTCAATAGTACTGGACATTTATGGTCTACAAGGGAATAAGTATAAAGACTATAGAAGATAGAAAGTTTTGCTGGTTTTCAATTCAGGAGTAATGAAAGAACTTGCACTTATAAAGCACCTTTCACAACCTCATGAGAGCCAATGAAGTACTTTTGACATATAATCACTGTTGTAATGGAGGAAACATAGAAGCCAATTTGTACACAGTAAGCAGCAATGTGATGATTATCAGGTCATCTGTTATAGTGATGTTGATTGAGGGATAAATATTGGAAGTGTTACGGCCAGGTGAGGAGGGGGTCTCAGGCTCCCCTCCTGCCCCTTCCACTTATTTGACGCCAACAGGGTTTATTCGTTTTAAACAGTGGTTGTGCTTACCACCTCCATGAGTGTTTTATCTTTGCTGTGATTGCGAAATAACCAATCGACAGGTTTCTTGAGTTTAAACAAGAAAGAGGTAAATTTATTATAGTTAACATTCTAACTGGATTTAAAAATACGCTACACATTCAAGCACGTATTCAGACGAGAATCAGACACACACAGATAGATTACAGGAGGGAAAATAGATTTGGTGGTTGGATTAAAGTCCAGAATAAATAGAACTTAAATACAGTCTGTAAATCCAGTAGTTCTCGGCTGAAGCTGTATTTTTGAAGTCCTCGGTGGTCAAAGTGCACTTTGGTTGGCCTGCTTTGCTCAGGTTTGCTTGAAGGCAGAATTGCAGTTGGCTCTCTTGCCCTTGTTGCTGGCTGTAGCAGTCTGTAGGCTTGGAGGGTTCCCCCAGTCGCAGTTTTCACTTGATATTTTCTGAGGAGAGGGAGAGACAGATGGGGAGCAGCAGTCTTCTGTGCTGTTGTACACTCAGTTACTGCCGGTCTGCTTGTCTGAGTAACAAAACTTGTTTCTTCAGAGATGAACGGGTGGTCACATAGTTTTTCTCAATCCCATTTGCTTCTAATGAGGCTTTTCTGGAATTTTCTAATGAAATTCAAGGCTCTACATGCCTCAGAATGTCCATTCACACTTGGAGGGGGTTGGCTTTTTCAAAGTCAGTGGGGGGGGGGGGGGGGATGGCCTTGACTTCCATGCTAATGAAGCCATTCTAGGTAATTCAATCACATAGAGCAAGCCATTGTCCTGGCTGGGCTTCTTGTTGGACTTTTTGTCTCCAGTTCAAACTTTTCAGATGTAAATGGCAGTGGCCATCTTGGCTGCTAGTCTTTTAAAAGCTATAGGTAGGGTTTATTTTCCATTAAAAGTCTAAGTTAAGTTTCCAACAATGAAAATAATATGTCCCATTTGGCATGCAGGGTTTTCCTGACAGAAGGGACACCTCTTCTTCGAAATAGTAACATGGGATTTCTTGCATCCACCTGAGAGGGTAGATGGGGCTTTGGTTTAATGTCTCATCTGAAAAACAACTCCTTCTACAGCAGTGTACTCCCTTGTTAATGCACTAGTGTTAGCTAATATTTTTGTGGCCAAGTCTCTGGAGCATTTGTTTTTAAAGGAATAGAAAGACAAAGAAACTTAGGAGTTCAGATAGACAACTCTTTAAAAGTGGAAAAACAAGTGTTCAATGCCAGGGGGCATTCTTAATGCAATCCTTTCTGCATTATCTATGCAAGGAAATGTTAAACTCAAAAAAACTCAGCCATTTTTCCCTCAATCCTCACCAAAGAAATGTTGGCTCAACTGAAATTCCCAGGTTTTGGAAGGAACACATTGCACATACACTGAAAGGACTGAAATATGGTTCATTCCTCAGGTCTTCACAATTGCATTGGGATTATTCAGGCTGAATGTTATGAGTGCGCCACATACCACGTCGGCGCACTCTGATATCACTGATCTTCCCACATGGGTGCATTGTCGCTGAGCCCCTGCAATATTTCGTGTGGGGGCTCATTTAAATGGAGGGGGTGGAGCGGCCACCTCTGATGACGTGGAGGGGGCGATCACTCCATTCCCGGCAACGGCACCGGCGTATTTATAAAGGGCTGCAAGCCCTTACCGGCAATTGTAATTTTTAAAGGGACATAGAGGACAAATTAAAATTTAAAACTTTATTAACCAATCAAAGCCCCTCTCCCACCCAATGTATTTAAGACACATAAAAAAACTTTTTTTTCCCATCACCAAATTTGCCCCCCAAACTTTGCTACCTTTGCCCATCCACATCATCCCCTTCTCAACATCCCGTCAACAAGTACAGAGTGGGTTAGGGCAGATTTTCCTCTTTCCAGCTGCACCCCACCATGGCCCCAACCCATTTTCTAGTATGTACATGGTCTCCTAGAAGTATCTCTGGTGTAAAGAGGGAGCTCACTACTACATAGGTAGAAAATCGATAGGTGAGTCAGTGGCTGCAGAACCAGAAGAGGAAAGAGCTTCTGTTCAAAGGGGGCTCAGCATAACCAGCCTTACAGAGAGCATAGGAAAGGGAGAGGTGAGCAGGTTAGTCCGGCTTCTCCTTCCTTGTCTTCAGCAATCTTTCAAAGGCTGCACACTGCCAGCACTGCCACCGCTTGGCTCTTCTTACTGTGGTTCAGTATTGTGGCAACATAGCAGAAAACTTGGTTTCCCAGGCCCTTCCCCTGTGGAACATGACATAACATAAGAAATAGGAGCAGGAGTAGGCCATTCAGAATCTTGAGCCTGCTCCGCCATTCAATAAGATCATGGCTGATCTGATTGTGGCCTCAACTCCACTTTCCAGCCTACCCCCCATAACCCTTGACTCTCTTGCAGATCAGAAATCTGCCTAACTCAGCCTTGAATATATTCAATGACCCAGCCTCCACTGCTCTCTGAGGTAAAGAATTCCAAAGATTAACGACCCTCAGAGAGAAGAAATTCCTCCTCATCTCTGTCTTAAAAGCGAGACACCTTATTTTGAAATTGTGCCCACTAGTTCTAGATTTCCCCACGAGGGGAAACATCCTCTCAGCATCTACCCTGTCAAGCCCCCTCTGAGTCTTATATGTTTCAATAAGATCACCTCTCATTCTTCTAAACTCCAATGAGTATAGGCCCAACCTGCTCAACCTTTCCTCATAAGACAACACCTTCATCCTGGGAATCAGCCTAGTGAATCTTCTCTGAACTGCTTCCAATGCAAGTATATCCTTCCTTAAGTAAGGAAACAAAACTGTACCCAGTACTCTCGGTGTGGTCTCACAGTTGTAGCAAGACTTCCCTACTTTTAAACTCCATCGCCCTTGCAATAAATTCCAACATTCCATTTGCCTTTCTAATCACTTGCTGTACCTGCATGCTAACTTTGTGCGATTCATATACAAGGACACCTGGGTCCCTCTGTACCATAGCATTCTGCAGTCTCTCTTCATGCAAATATATTTTGCTTTTCTATTCTTTCTACAAAAGTGGGCAACCTCACATTTTCCCACATTATACTCCATCTGGGACTGCAGCCCAGCTTCGCAAAGAAGATGTCGGCGAGCCCTGGAACCAAGGGAAATTTTTGTTGCCTCGCTGGGGGTGATCGGTCAAGCCCCGGCGAGGCAAGGTTGATCGATTGGGGGGATGGGGGGGGGAGGGGACGCGCTGGGTGATTGTGGTTTTTCTGGGGCCTGGGCCGCCCGACTTGCCATGGGTAAAATCCCCCTTGGCAGTTAGCGGAGGCCCTTAAGTTGCCATTAAGTGGCCACTTTGATTGGCCTGGGACAGGCGAGTCATTTCTCACCACCGCCACCCTGCATAAAGTGGTAGCGGAGGTGGGAGTGGGTTGGGAAAAGGCCCCCCCCCCGGGCCTCCCGCTCCATTTTACGCACCCACCTCCGCGCTCCCCCCACCCCCCACCAACTTCCTGCTCTTTGGGGGGGGTGTAAAATTCCGGTCTACATCCCATTGCAGACACTTTGGGCTGGATTTTCTGCCCACGTGAGGCTCCTGGTTCCGGGCCGAAATGACAGGGGGAGTCCTACCTCAGCCAACTGGAGCCCCCTGGAGCAATTCTACGGTGCCAGGCCAATTAACAGCACGGCGCCGGGATTTCCGTTCCTTTAAAGATGGGGATCCTGCCTCCAAGAGCTGCTGGCCAATCACAGGGCCAACAGCTCAGTAGTATTAGCAACACCACTGGGAGCAGTGGCCACTGCCGGTACTGCAGAGGTCTCGGACCCAAGCCCAGCGCTGGAACCCGGATAAAAGGTAAGTGAGGTCAGGTCATCAGGGCCAGTCTGGAAGGCTCCAGCAAGGGAGGGGTGTGGGCTTTCAGTGCAGGGAGAGGGGATTTTAGAGAGTTGTTGATTTTCCCAGCTGGCCCATGGAGAAGGGCCCCCCCCAAGCCCACAGGGAGATCGCCTTGTTTTACTGTGACCACCCGCATGGCAGAGGTACCCCCCCACCCCCCCCCCCCCCCGGCCACTGGGTAAATCCCAGCGGCGGCAGGAAGAGATCCTTAAATGGCCGTTAATAGACCACTTAAAGGCCACAATTGGCCTCTGGGTGGGAAGGCCATCGTCGGCCTATTCCGACAAAATTGCTTTCTGACTAGCCATCCACCCCCGCCTCCCATCACAATTCTATGGGTCCGTCCACCTCCAAACCCATCTCAGGGGGGTCCATAAAATTCAGCCCTTTGTTTCCTCTTCATAACTTACTGTCTGTTGTCAGCTGGGGGAGCTTAAATTCAATTAATAAATCTAGAATAAACTGCTTGTCTCATTAATAATCATGCAACACTGAGGATACCTGCCATCATTTAGTGTGACATTACCACCATGCTAAATGGGATGGACTCATAAAAGATCTAGCAGCTCAAAACTGGGCACCCATGAGGTGCTGTGGGCCATCAGCAGCAGTATTCAATCACAATCTGTAACCTCATGGCCCAGCATATCCCTCACGCTGCCATTACCATTGTTATGATCAGGTGAGCAGGGGTTGAAAGGCTCCCCTCTTGTCCCTCTCCTTGTTTGACTGCAACAGGGTTTATTTCTTTTAAACAGTGAATGCGCTTATTAATTCAGTGAGTATTTAACCCCTTACATGCTGTGATCATAAAAGAACCAATCGGACAGGTTTTCTTGAGTTTAAACAAGAAAGAGGTTAGTTTATTGGACTTATAATCAAATCCCGATATAAATAAAAATAATAAACTATGCTCCAACTTTCTCACACACGCACACACATACACACACACAAATAGATTGCAGAGTGATGAAGAATAGTTTGGTTGGTTTAGTGTCCAGAACAAATAAAAATAATATACAGTCTGCGGAGTCTGTTAATTCAGTTGTCTTCTGGATGAAGTTGTGATCCTGAAGTTCATGGCTGTAGAAGTGGCCCTTCTTGGTTCAGGGTTTGCTTGGAGACAGTGATGTAGGTGGCTTTCTCCCCCGGGGTCTCTGCAGCGATGATAGACTTGGATGTTGCGCAGTCGTAGACAGGGTTCATAACTTGCAGTATTAATATTAATATTAAGCTTGGCTTTATTAATAGAGGGATAGCGTACAAGAGCAAGGAAATTGTGCTAAACCTTTATAAAACATTAGTTAGGCCTCAGCTGGAGTATTATGTTCAATTATGGGCACCACACTTTAGGAAGGATGTCAAGTCCTTGGGAAATGATGCAGAAGAAATTTACTCAAATGTTACCAGGGATAAGGGACTTCAGTTCTGTGGAGGGATCTCCTTAGGGCAGAGATGCTTAAGAGGAAATTTGATAAAGGTGTTGAAAATCATGAACGGTTTTGATAGAGTGCAAAAGGGGAAATTGTTTCTCGTGGCAGAAGGCTAAGTAACCAAAGGACAGTGGCGCAGTGGTTAGCACCGCAGCTTCACAGCTCCAGCGACCCGGGTTCGGTTCTGGGTACTGTCTGTGCAGAGTTTGCAAGTTCTCCCTGTGACCGTGTGGGTTTCTGCCGGGTGCTCCGGTTTCCTCCCATAGCCAAAGACTTGCAGGTTAATAGGTAAATTGGCCATTGTCAATTGTCCCTAGTGTAGGTATGTGATAGGAGAATGGTGGGGATGTTGTAGGGAATATGGGATTAATGTATGATTAGTATAAATGGGTGGTTGTTGGTCCGCACAGACTTGGTGGGCCGAAGGGCCTGTTTCAGTGCTGTATCTCTCTATGACTTTCTATGACTATTACCTAGAGAGAGAGGCAGAGAGAGACAGCCCCACTGGGGTCCTGCAGTGATTAGTTCTCAAAGCTTGTCTCCTGTGTGTAACAGAACCTCCAAGTTTTCAGACAAACTGCGGAGAATGTCACATGATCCTCTCAGTGTATTCTTTCTTTCCCACTTTAATGAGGTCCAAGTCTAAGAATCCCCAATCACTTTCAGGTCTTGTGGGCGGCACAGTGGCGCAGTGGTTAGCACTGCAGCCTCACAGCTCCAGCGACCCAGGTTCAATTCTGGGTACTGCCTGTGTGGAGTTTGCAAGTTCTCCCTGTGTCTGCGTGGGTTTTCTTCGGGTGCTCCGGTTTCCTGCCACAAGCCAAAAGACTTGCAGGTTAGTAGGTAAATTGGCCATTATAAATTGCCACTAGTATAGGTAGGTGGTAGGGAAATATAGGGACAGGTGGGGATATTTGGTAGGAATATGGGATTAGTGTAGGATTAGTATAAATGGGTGGTTGATGGTCGGCACAGACTCGGTGGGCCGAAGAGCCTGTTTCAGTGCTGTATCTCTAAACTAAACTAAACTTATCGTTTCAATGTTTACCCCCTGAAGGTTCATCTCCACTAGTGAATGCTCCAAGATGGCTTTGAATGTCTTGCTAACAAGAGCGATACCAGATAATTCACTCAACTGTACAAGCCATTGTTCTGGATGAGAGCTATTTAGACATGTGTCTCCACTTTGATGCCTCGGAATTGAGGTATTTCAATGCAAATTGTGGTGGCCATCTTTGCTGCCAGTTTGTTTTTAAAGTTAAACATAGGATTCCAGTTTTTGTTTTTAAAAGTTTAATGTAGGTTTCCAACCGATGAATTAAAATCATCATTCAGCATAGCACGTTTTCATGACAGCTCCCCACCACATGGATTGAAATGTGACAACAGGAGCATTTCAATACAAGGTCGTAGATAAACAAAAACTGTACACACACATTCATTCCCAAACTCTCACTTTACAAGCTCACACTGACATAGCTAAGCTTTGGTTTAATTTTCATCTGGGATGATTCTGCTTTGAGTTAGAATCTGGACAATGCTATCACATTGTTTTTTCCTGCAATATGGGTAATTTTTAAGAGGTAGGGTTGTAAATGCAGGCTCCATTGAAATAGCCTTGCATTTTGATTTCTGAATTTCTCTACGAAGGTTAAGGGGTTATGGTCGGTGTAGACTGTAGTCTCTCAATATCCATTTTGGACATAGACCTCAAAATGCTGGACAGCTAGCAACATTCCCAGCATTTCCTTTTCCACAGTGGAATACCTCTTTTGGTGTCGGTTTAATTTTTTGGAGAAGTACCTAACTGGTCTCTCAATGCCTGACTCATCAACTTGGAGCAGAATGGCACCTACCCCTAAGTCGCTAACATCAACTGCTACTTTTAAAGGGTTTATTAAAATTTAGAGCTGCGAGCACCAGTTCATTGGTTAAAATGGCTTTTAGCCTCTTGAAATCTGTTTGGCACCTCCCTGACCACACTACCTTTGCTCTTTTCTGCAGTACGTCTGTCAGTGGGGTGGCTATAGTGCTGAAGTTTGGGACAAACCTGCAGTAAAACATACACATCCTCAAAAATCGCATTATTTCCTGTTTTATCATGAGGACAGGAAAATCTATCAGTGCCTGCACTTTTGCTGCTCTGGGCAGCACTCGACCCTGACCAATAACATGGCCTAGGTACGTTACTTGAGCTTTAGCAAACTCGCTTTTTGCAAACTTTAACACGAGGTCAGCTGACTAACTTTCAGAAAAGGGTTTCTAATTAGTCTAGGTGGTCCCCCGGGTCTCACTTTTTGTGTGATTGTCTAAAGAGTGATGTGCGTTTAAGAACTCGGTATGCTAATGAGCTAAATACCAGGATGTAGTCATGTGATATTCACTCTGCAACTGTAACACCCGAGACAAAGGTTCTGTAAATAGTTTTGCTCTACATTGTATAAATTGGTTTAGCTGTTAATGAACCTACTAGAGATCTTCAACGAACTGGAATCCATGCACCTCATTGTGTTGCTGAAGATAACATAACGAAACCCATGACATGGTAGCGACGGTGGTGAAAGGACAAGATCCAAGCTTGAAGACCATGGGTAAAACAGCTGTGAAAGCGACCCTTCCTACAGCCAAAAGAGAGAGAGTTCAAAAGAAATACTGGCCCAAACAATGGAAAGAAGAAAAAACTTACCTCCAGCTGTGGGAGACAGAGCACTGAACAACAGGCTGCAAATAAATTCCTGTGATTGGATGAATCATTGTACTGATGGCCGATGAATCCCGGTTTAAAAAAAAAAGCTTTGAAGTGCTTAAAAACATTTTTTTAAAAAAGGCACCATGCGAGATAGAAAAAAGTGGGAAAACTCAATTTCTCTCTCAGGCTGATCAAGGTCGACGCCATTGCAGGAGGCATCCAAAAAAAGCGCGGAAAACCCTGAAACACTACAGAGTCTCCATTCGTACAGCCAAAGGTGAAAAAAAACATTAAAGCAATCAAGTGTGAAGAACATAAATAAACTCTAGCACAAAAAAGCAGTGGAAAAACCCTTGAACTGCCTATTGAACAGCTGTGTAAACATACAAGCTGAAGTGCTGAAAGCAAAATAAACAGACAATGTTGTCAAGCACCTGCTACTCTACATCAAAGCAGCTAGTCTAAATAAAGGAGAATTTCTTAAAGAGGCAACAGTGTGGAGTAAATAGAACAATTTTTAAAACCAGTTTCAAACCACAAATAGAAAATTCATAATAAGTGCCAAAGGCACACACAGAGCTGAACAAAGTTAACGATAGAGCAGAAAGCAAAAGAACAGCAGAAAGATGGATATCAAATTTCCCAACATGAACTGGAAGGCCATTGATATCCTATCCGTGTTCAAACTTTTTAAACAAAGAGGGCAGTTATGCTTCATGGACCAAGCGGTTGTAGAACTGGAGAATCCAGCTGTGAAAATACTGATAGCAGTTGGAAATGAGGGGTTACACAGAATCAATACCTCTTACTTAGCTGAAGAGGACCAGAAAGATCCTGAAAAGATATGGAAAGTGCTAGAAGATCATCTTCGGGTAAGAGTGAATTTTAGAATTCATCTCCTGGAATCAATGTCCTATAGGCAACAGTCACAGGAATCAATAGATCAGTTCATCAGTAGATGCTGTAGTAAGGGCAACAATTTTTCAGAAACTGAGCTGTCGGAGTGAATGGAGCTGGTGATTGTCTCAACACCCATTGATGCATTTCAAAAAGATCTCTTGGGGTAAAAGAAAGGTCACAGCATTGATGTGCTGCTAGAAGATGGCAAGAAATATGAAGCCATTGTAGCTGGATAAAAGCATCTACAAGCACTAGATGCAGCCAACAGTATTGGCACGATAGTCAGGTTGCAAAAAGCAAGCAAGCTGTGTGGTTTGTCCCACTCGCAGAAAAGTTGTCCTGCATTTCAAGACCTGTGAAAGGCGTGCGGTGCAAAAGGACACTGGGCCCACCTATGCAAGAAATCTGGCTCCAAAGATGCAACGAGAAGTCACAATATGGCACAAACATACAGAAGACTGGCACAGCAACAGGCAACAGCAACAAGGAGAGCACTAGAGACCTGCGTAAACACAAATCGATACACAAAGTGGACAGCGAAATAGACCCGGGACAAGGCTCAGTGCGGAGCAATTCTCAGCCAGAAGACGAGAAGGCGTTTCACATTTCAGTGGCTGAAAACCGACTGCTCATTTGCATTCTGGGAGACAGTTGCTTGGAGAAGACAATGGAACTGTTCCCTGGTTCAATTAACCAAATAGATTTTGATCACAAGGTGTTGAGTGTGTGGAAAGCTAGCGTTCCAGACCCCCTACTGAGAATGGCTACTGAGATTGAAAGAATCCACAAACAATCCAGGTGGGGAGCTAGTCACATGACTGGCCTGTTGGCCCAGGTTTGATTTGAATTGTGTTCGCAGTACAGTTTGAAGTCAGGCTGTAACTGAACTTGAAGGAAGACTGCATCTCCCTGTCTCTCTCTCTCTTCCTCTTACACAAAGACAGGCACCCATGGAAGAAACTAAGCCAAGACTGAAAACGATCAAAACACGTTTGAAAGAGTGCACTGGGCCCCGATGAGACAGCAAGATTTAACTTCAATCAAAGATTTTACATCAAACTCAAAAATCAGTAAATGAACTCCAGCTATTGCTTCAAACCTTTCCCCTTGATTCTTTCTCATTTTCTGTCTCTATCTGCATGTGTGTTTATCATGTGTGCATGCTAGCATGATCGTGTTGCACATTTTTAGTAGTTTTAAGTGAATTAGAGTTTTAAGATTAATAAACTTACACCTTTCTTGTTTAAATCTAAGAAAACGTCTGGTTGATTTCTTTGCCATTACAATTGGAGAGCAGTGAACAAAGATTCACTGAGGGGAAGCTAAAAACACGGTGTTTTAAAAATTAAACCCTGTTACGGTCAAACCAGGAAAAGGCTGAGAGGGAACCCCTAGACCCCTTTCTCACCTAGTCGGAACAGGGCATGCTGAAGAAGGATGGAGTAATCAGGTATGTCTAGATCCAAGGCATCTAAACCTCTCCCGAAAGAGATGCCCCCAAAAGATTTCGACAAGTTCACAGGAGCCAAATTCTTCTCCAATTTGGATGATAAACATGGATATTGGTCGGTACAGAAAGCTGAAGAATCTCAAGAGGTCACCACCTTCAGAATACCATTTGGAAGATATTGCTTCCAGAGACTACCTTTTGGCTTATCTGTCAGTCAAGATCTGTTTCAGCAGCATATGGACAGAATTATGAAAAACGTGCCTGGATGTATATGCATTGCCGATGATATTGCGGTAAATGGCAAAACCAAAGAAGAGCATGATCGAAATCTTCATTCACTGATGGCAATAGCTCATCGCAAAGGGATCGTTTTTTAACAGCAAGAAGTGCCAGGTGAATGTAAGTCAGATCAATTCCTTTGGCTCCATCTATTCAGGTTGTGGAATCCGTCCTGACCCAGGCAAAATCGAAGATGTAAGGCACATACCTACTCCATAAGACAAGGAAGATCTACAGGATTTTTCAACTTCTTGGCACCATATTCCAAACTTTTCTCTCAAACAAGTATTGACAGCAGAAACCTAAACCCTGCAGTACTACGGCACAAGGAAGAAGACAATCCTGGGAGTTGGCACCTCACAAAAAGGGCAAGGAGCCTGCATCCTGCAGGATGGCAAACCAATTGCATTCGGGTCCAAATGTTTATCTCAGCACAATTCACAATACTCAAACATGGAGCATGAAACACTTGCTCTGGTATTTGGGATCACAAACACCTGTTCGGTGAGCAGTTCACTGTGGAAACCAACCACAAACCACTGGAGAGGATCTGGCGCAATCCATTGTCAAGGACACCACCTTGACTACAGCGACTTAGTGAAAGTTCGGGTTACAACTTCAATGTCTGCTACAGACCGGGGACCAAAATGATCACTTCGGATACGCTAATCAGATTGCCAAACCCGAACAAGAATGAAGAAGTTCCACTGGATCTACAAATAGACAGCATGGGCATTGAAGTGGAAGATGTGCTCAAAATCAATTTCTTGCATTTTGGTCAGCACAAGTGTGACCAACTGCAATCAGAAACAGCCAATGACCCACAACTGAAGGCATAGAAGATTGGCCTGATATGGTCAAAGAGGTGCCAGAACCCATCAGATGCTTTTGGCCTTATATCTCGAGAGGCGTCACCTTCAAAGGAAAGCAAGTGATTGTGTCCAAAGCTCTCTGACAGGACATCTTGTCACAACTTCATGAAGGCCGTATGGGCATAGAGCGAATGAGACGACTGGCAGGAGACACTGTTTATTGGCCAGGGATCAAAAGTGACATCAAAAAGTTAGTGAAGATGTGCGAGGCATGCCAGAGCCACCAGCCACAGCAATGAAAAAAACCTCTACATCCTCACGAGATTCCGTCAGTCCCTTGGTCCAAAATCGCCACTGATCCATTTTCTGTGAATGGAGATGACTTCATCTTAGTCACCGATTTATTTCTCCAAATTTCCAATTGTTATACAGATAAAAGAGACTTCAAATGTGATCATCGCAGACACATTGAGTGCCATATTCACTCTATTTGGTGCACATGAAGAAATTATTTCTGACAATGGGCCACAGTATACTGGCAGATCTTTCAGGGAATTGTGTGCCAAATGGGACGTAAACCATGTGACATCCTCACCACATTACCCTAGATCTAATGGGCTTGCCAAGCGAATGGTTTGCTCTGTTAAATTACTTATCCTGAAGTGAAGGACAACAAAACAAGATTTTTGTGTTGTCATGCTCCACTTCAAAGCTACACCTATGAATATGGGCTTACTGTCACCAACAGAGATCATGTTTGGCAGACAAGTGCAAATGACTCTGCCGAGCCATCATCTGTCCAAATTCTCCAAGATGCAGGAGACACTGCTCGAAACACAAGGCAGAATGAAGATGGTGCATGACTGACATGCAGGAGCGGAACAACTCAGCTACACATAGGGCAAAACCTAACCCTATACGATGTGGATGTAGGAGAGACCCCTCCCATAAAACAGAACCCCCTATTTGCCTAGGTCCCAGATAACTGACCCAGGTTTGGGAAGAAATTCAGTCCATGCTGGAAAACAAGATGATTGAGCCCAGCCCGAGTAGCTGGAATTCCCCAGTTGTGCTGGTGCCCAAGCCCGATGGCTCAACTAGGCTCTGCATTGATTGCAGGAAGGTTAATGCACTGACCAGAGCTGATTCCGATCCAATTCCCTGCCTGGAAGACTGTATTGATAGAGTAGGGAATGCCACCTACATAACCACGATAGACTTGCTAACAGGATACTGGCAGGTTCCCTTAATTTCCTGAGCCAAAGAGATCTCAGCTTCTGTCACCCCAGATGGCCTATTCCAGTGGTGAGTGATGCCCTTTGGATTAAGGCATGCCCCAGCCACCTTCCAAAGGCTGATGAACCAGGTAATGGCTGGCCCATCCAATTGTGTAGTGTACCTGGATGATTTGTTCATGTACAGTGATGTCATAGGTTCATCTCCACTAGTGAATGCTCCAAGATGGCTTTGAATATCTTGCTAATGAGAGTGATACCAGATAATTTATTCAACTGTTCGAGCCATTGTTCTGGATGAGAGCTATTTAGACATGCGTCTCCACTTTGATGCCTTGGAATGTGAGGTATTTCAATGCAAATTGTGGTGGCCATCTTAGCTGCCAGTTTTTTAAAAAAGTTGAATGTATGATTCCAGCTTTCCTTTTTAAAAATTTAATGTAGGTTTCCAACCGATGAATTAAAATCATCATTCAGCATAGCATGTTTTCATGACACCATCTAGCCAGGGAACCAACCCTGGTTCAATAAGGAATGCTGGAGAGTATGCCAGGAAAAGCACCAGGCTTACCTAAAAATGATGAAGCTACAACATGAACCTTCATGCATGCTAAGCAGCAGAAGTAGCATGTTGTAGACAAGGCTAACCGATACCACACCCAATGGATCAGACCAAAGCTCTGCAGTCCTGCCATATTCAAACATGCATAGTGGTGGACTATTGAACAACTAACCTGAGGATAAGGCTCCAAATACAACCCCATCCTCAATGATGTAGGAGCCCAGCACATTATTGCAAAAGACAAGGCTGAAATATTTGCAGCCTTCTTCAGCCAGAAGTGCCAAGGGCGGCGCAGTGGTTAGCACTGCAGCCTCACAGCTCCAGCAACCCGGGTTCAATTCTGGGTACTGCCTGTGTGGAGTTTGCAAGTTCTCCCTATGTCTGCGTGGGTTTCCTCCGGGTGCTCCGGTTTCCTCCCACAGCCAAAAGACTTGCAGGTTGATAGGTAAATTGGCCATTATAAATTGCCCCTAGTATAGGTAGGTGGTAGGGGAATATAGGGACAGGTGAGGATGTGGTAGGAATATGGGATTAGTGTAGGATTAGTATAAATGGGTGGTTAATGGTCGGCACAGACTCAGTGGGCCGAAGAGCCTGTTTCAGTGCTGCATATCTAAATCTAAAAAATCTAAATTTATCCTGGCCTGGTCCTGCAGTCCCCGCCATCATAGATGCCCGTCTTCAGACAATTCGATTTACTCCATATGATATCTGAAATGGCTGAAGGCACAGGATATAGCAAAGGCTATGGGCTTTCACAGCATCCCGGCTGTAGTACTGAAGACTTGTGCTCCAAAACTAGTTGTGCCCTTAGCCAAGCTGCTTCAGTACAGTTACAACTTGTGTCTACCTGACAATGTGAAAAATTACCCACAAAAAGGAGGACAAATCCAATCTGGCCAATTACCACCCCATCAGTCCACTCTCAATCATTGTCAATGTGATGGAAGGTGCCGTTGACAGCGCTATCAAGCAGCACTTACGCAACAACAACCTGCTCACCAATGCTCAGTTTGGGTTCTGCCAGAGCCATTCAGCTCCTGACCTCATTACAATCTTGGTCCAAATATGGATAAAAGAGCTGACTTCTGGAGGTGCAGTGAGAGTGACTGCCCTTGACATCAAGGCATCATCTTACCCAGTGTGCCAAGAAGCATAGCAAAAGTGAAGTCAATGGGAATCAGTGGAAAATTCTCCACTGGTTGGAATCATACCTAGGTTAAAGGAAGATGGTTGTGCTTGTTTGAGGTCAATCATCTCAGCCACGGAACATCGCTTCAGGAGTTCCTCAGGATAGTGTCCTCGGCCCAACCATCTTCAGCTGCTTCATCAATGGTCTTCCCTCCATCATAAGGAATTACCATTGCTGAATCCCCCACCATCAACATTCTGGGGTTACAATTGACCATAAACTTAACTGGACTGGCCATATAAATACTGTGGCTACAAGAGCAGGTCAGAGGCTGGGAATTTTGTGGTGAGTAACTCACCTCCTGTCTCCCAAAGCCTTGTCACCATCTACAAGGCACAAGTCAGGAATGTATTGGAATACCCCTGACTTGACTGGGTGAGTGCAGCTCCAACAACACTCAAGAAGCAAAATACCATCCAAAACAAAGCAGCCCACCTGATCAGAAGCTCATTCACCACCTTAAACATTTGCTTCCTCCACCACCGATGCACAGTGGCAGCAGTGTGTACCATTTATAAGATGCACTGCAGCAACTGCAGACCCTTAAACAGCACCTTCCAAACCTGTACCACCTAGAAGGACAAGGGCAGCAGGTGCATAGGAATACTATCACCTGCAAGTCCCCCTCCAAGTCACTTACCATCCTGACTTGGAACTGTATCACTGTTCCTTCACAGTGGCTGGGTTAAAATCTTAAAACTCCCTTCCTAACAGCACTGTGAGTGTACCTACACCACATGGACTGCAACAGTCAAGGTGGCTCACCTTCTCAAGGGCAATTAAGGATGGACAATAAATGCTGGCCTTGCCACCGATGCTCACATCCCAAGAATGAATTTTTTAAAAGCAGCTTAGGACATCCTAAGGTGCTTTTTACAGTCAGTGACTCACTTTTGAAGTGCCAAAGTGATTGTTACAAATGCAGCAGTCAGTTTGCATGCAACTGGGTCCCACCAACAATCATAAGATAAATGAGCAGTTAATCTGTTTTTTGTTAGTGTTGATGGAAGGATAAACGTTGGACAGCACAGCTTTTTTTTATTGAATATTTTAAATCCACCTGAAGAGTCGGACAGTACCCCTGTTTAAAATTTAATCCAAAAGGCCACACCTTACAATACAATGCTCCACTGAGACGTTCGCATAGATTATGAGGAAGTGGGGCTTAAACCCAACATCTAATGGTTTGGAAGCTAGAATGCTAACACAGAGCCAAGGCTAACACCTATTCCCAAGGTGCCTGGAAAAGGCCATCAATTTATGTTATTCATTTTTCTCCACAAAATGTGCGGCTTAGTGAGAACTGAAAAATTCATTACAGATGACTGCAGTTTGAACTTGGCCTGCAGTGAGATTCTATAATGATATTTTTCCTGTCACATACTCCACTTTTTGTTTTTTCTCTTGACGTTGTTTTAAAGAACTACACTTTTACCACAAGCAAGAACAGAGGATTGTCAGTCATTCAGTACATCAGCAGCAATATTGTTACATTCAAGTGATTTTAAGTGCAGACAGCCTTTTTATTTAACCAGTATTGTATGATTGTAATGTTTTACTATATTGTCAAAGACCGAATGTAAAGGACTGAACACTTCTGAGACTGTTCTTCTGAAGACAGCGAACACCATTCATGAACATTTTACCAGTGAATGTGAGCACAGTCTAACATCAAGAATTTTGGGTTAGGTAAAACAAATCTCAACATGCTGTAAATACTATGCTTATCTGCAACAAATATCCATTGTTGTTGAAGACAACAGAGTCACTAAAATGTGCCTGAACATTCATTTTCGTTCTCTCAAAAAGAGTAGGAACACTTTGTTCTCATTAGCTCCCTGCAGGTTGTTTTACAACTGGGCCCCTTCCCAATATTTTTCAGCCAGCTTCCTGAACTCGTTGACAGAACTGTCTGGACACCATTGGCTTACATTCCAGGGAATCTTTGCTCTTATTTGAATTATTGAGCTGAATTTCAAACAAACACAGACGGACCACCAGAATTCTGAACTCAACATGGGACTGGCTCCATACACCTTGGAGATATTTCCATAATTCTGTTTTGGGTATTACAGCAGATGTAGCACTAGGAGATTTGTCAATCATGTTTTCCATCTGCACTCCCATGACACTCCAGGTCATACCCACTGGTGCTGCCACATTTCAAACCTGTGTGGATCAGTAATAAAATCCTTATTGTGAACCAGCCCTTCAACAATATGCCACACAGGATTTAAGGCAAAAAATCTTAGAAGTACATATACATTGTCCACAGTATCCATATGATGCTGGCGCCTCTGCTTGTACTCCAAGTCTTAAAGCTGTGTACTGGTTCTATATGAGATTTCTACCTCTTCTAACCTTCGTATAAGCCAAATAGACCAACCAGTTTCGATATTCTCCTCCAGGGATTTTGCTACATATGAAACTAAAAGTGAAAGAAATCTACTTGTATTAACTTGCTTAAGAGAAAGAAATATTTGCAGTTCATAACACCCTCAGTTACTGAAATGTCTCAGAGCAGTTCACAGAATGAATTTCTTTAGGAATGCGGTTGCTGATATGTAGGTTAGCACAGCAGTGATTGGAGCCACTAATATCCTCCAAACAGAAATGCACCAAATGACCAGTTACTTTGTTTTAGGTTTGGTGGGGTGGAGCAATGTTTGCCAGGACCCCTGAAAGACTTACTGCTCTTCTTCAGGAAGTTATATGGGACTTATAACATTTGATTGATTGGGCAGACTTATGCTGGCTTACTACCTTATCCAAAAGTGCTGCATCTCTCTTAGCACTGCACTGGAGTATCAGCCCATTTTGTGTGTTAGGTACTTGCGTGGGGTTTGAACTTATAATTTCAGTTATAAGTGGTGAAGAGAACACTCTGAATGAGATCAGTTTGTGATACTTTGAAAGTGGAATGTTCTGTTCCGTATGTCAAATAAAACAACACCTCATTACTGAAGCAAGTTTTCATTTGTACCATTGACTCTAACAGTGATTTCACTGGTTTGGATCTGGCTTGGAGTTCAAAGAATTGGGATCAGTTACTGCCAAATCAAATAGTATTTTGGTGTCTAAATTCGACATAGTTGTGCCCATTTTACACGTATAACACCCCAAGTGCAAGAATGACAAATGTAGCTGACAAATGTCTCCACATTTAAGAAAGGATATACTTGCATAGAATCTTGGAAGATGACCACCAATGCATCCACTATTTCTGGGGCCACTTCCTTAAGTACTCTGAGATGCATACCATCAGGCCCTGGGGCTTTATCGGCCTTCAATCCCATCAATTTCCCCAACACCATTTCTCTACTAATACTGATTTCTTTCAGTTCCTCTCTCTCACTGAGCCCAACATTTCTGGTATGATATTTGTGTCGTCCTTTGTGAAGACAGAACCGAAGTATGCATTTAGTTGGTCAGCTATTTCTTTATTCCCCATAATAAATTCCCCTGTTTCTGACTGTAAGGGACCTACATTTGTCTTCACCAATCTTTTTCTCTTCACATACCTATAGAAACTTTTACAGTCAGTTTTTATGTACCCGCAAGCTTGCTCTCGTACTCTATTTTCCCCTTCTTAATCAATCCCTTGGTCCTCCTTTGCTGAATTCTAAACTGCTCCCAATCCTCAGGTCTGTTGTTTTTCCTGGCAAATTTATATGCCTTTTCCTTGTATCTAATCCTATCTCTAATTTCCCTTGTAATTCATGGTTTGACTACCTTTCCCATTTTACTTTTGCGCCAGACAGGGACAAACAATTGCTTTAGTTCATCTATGCGCTCTTTAAGTGTTTGTAATTGCCTATCCATCGTCATCCCTTTAAGGAGCGTTTCCCAATCCGTCATGGCCAACTCTCGCCTCATACCTTTGTAGTTTCCTTTACTAAGGACCCTTGTCTCAGAATCAACTACGTCACTCTCCACCTTGATAAAGAATTCTATCATATTATGGTCGCTTGTCCCCAAAGGGTCTCGCACCACTGGATTGTCAATTATTCCTCTCTCATTACACAATACCCAGTCTAGGATGGCCTGTTCTCTAGTTGGTTCCCCAACATATTGGTCCAGAAGAACCATCCCGTATAGACTCCAAGAATTCCTCCTCTACAGTATTGTGACTAATTTGATTTGCCCAATCAATATGCAGATTAAAGTCACCCATAATTACAGATGTCCCTTTATCGCATGCATCTCTAATTTCCTGTTTAATGCCATTCCCAACATCACCACTGCAGTTTGGGGGTCTGTATACATCCCCCACTGACGTTTTTTGCCTCTTAGTGTTTTTCAGCTGTACCCATACAGATTCCACATCATCAGAGCTAATATTTTTCTTCACTATTGCGTTAATTTCCTCTTTAACTAGCAATGCAACTCCACCACCTTTTGCTTTTTGTCTGTCCTTCCTAAATACTGAATATCCCTGGATGTTCATTTCCCATCCCTGGTCACCTTACAGCCATGCCTCCGTAATTCCAACTATACCATACCCGTTTACATCTATTTGCGCATTAATTCATCCACTTTATTGCGAATGTTCCGAGCGTTAAGGCACAAAGCCTTAAGGCTTGTCTTTTTAACATTACTTGTCCTCTTCCCAATATTTTTCACTGTGTCCCTGTTTGATTCTGGCTCTTGATTTCTCTGCCTATCACTTTTCTTATTCCCCTTACTGTCCTTTGTTCTTGTCTTTGATCCCCCCCCCCCCCTCCTCTGACTGCTTGCAAATGTTCCCATCCCCCTGCCATTTTAGTTTAAACCCTCCCCAACCACTCTAGCAAATACTCCTCCAAGCAAATCAGTCCTGGTCCTGCCCAGGTGTTAGCCGTCCAGTTTGTAAAGGTCCGACCTCCCCAGAACTGGTCCCATTGCCCCAGGAATCTAAAACCCTCCTCCTCACACCATCTCTTCAGCCACGTATTCATCTGATATATTCTGCTATTTCTACTCTGACTAGCACATGGCACTGGTAGTAATCCTGAGATCACTACCTTTGAGGTGCTACTTTTCAACTTACTTCTGAGCTCCCTATATTCTGCTTTTAGGACCTCATCCTTTGTTTTACCTATGTCGTTTGTACCAATGTGTACCACGACCACTGGCTGTTCACCCTCCCCCTTTAGAATGTCCTGAAACCGCTCTGAGACACCTTGACCATAGCACCAGGGAGGCAACATACCATCCTGGAGTTTCTTTTGCAGCCACAGAAACGCATATCTATTCCCTTTACAATTGAATCCCTTATAACTATTGCATTCCCACAATTTTCACTCCTCTCCTGTGCAGCAGAGCCAACCATGGTGCAACAAATTGGGCTGTTGCTGCTTTCCCCTGAGAGGCCATTCCCCCCAACAGTATCCAAAGCAGCATACCTGTTTTGCAGGGGAATAGCCACAGGAGATTCCGGCACTGCCTGCCTAGACCTCTTGCTCTGCCTTGTGGTCACCCATTCCCCTCCTGCCTGTGGGGTCTGAGCTTTCGGTGTGACCACCTCTCAAAACGTGCTATCCACGATATTCTCCACCTCGTGGATGCTTCATTGTGTCCCCAGCTGCCGCTCCAGGTCCGAAACCCGGGCTTCCAGGAGTAGCTAAAGTGAATGTTGGTCCCTTGGAGGATGAGACTGGGGAGTTAATAGAGGGGAACACAGAAATGGCAGAGACACTAAATCAGTATTTTGCCTCAGTTTACACGGTGGAGGACACTGGTACCATCCTAATAGTAGCAGGTAATGCAGAGGTTATAGAAAGAGAGGAACTTAAAAAAATCGTCATCACTAGGGAAAAAGTACTGAGCAAACGATTGGGATTGAAGGCAGACAAGTCCCCAGGGCCTGATGGCCTGCATCCTAGGACCTTAAAGGAAGTGGTAGCGGAGATAGTGGATCCATTAGTTATAATATTCCAAAATTCCCTGGATGCGGGAAAGGTTCCAGTGGATTGGAAAAAAGCTAATACAACGCCCTTGTTCAAAAAAGTTGGGAAGCAGAAAGTGGGAAACTGTGGACCAGTTAGTTTAACATCTGTCATTGGGAAATTGTTAGAATCCATTATTAAGGAAGTAATAACATAACATTTAGAAAGTCAAAACGCAATCCATCAGAGTCAGCATGATTTTGTGAAGGGTAAATCGTGTTTGACTAATTTGATAGAGTTCTTCGAAGCTGTGACAAGCAAAATGGATAATGGGGATCCTGTAGATGTAGTGTATCTGGACTTCCAGAAGGCATTTGATAAGGTGCCGCACAAAAGTTTAATACATAAGGTAAGATCACATGGGGTTAGGCGCAATTTATTAGCTTGAAGAGAGGATTGGCTAACCAACAGAAAACAGAGAGTCGGGATGCATGGGTCTTTTTCTAGGGTGCCACAGGGTTCAGTCCTTGGGCCCCAACTATTTACAATTTATATTAATGACTTGGATGCAGGGATAGAAGGTACGATAGCCAAATTTGCAGATGACATGAAAATAGGTGGGATAGTAAGAAATAAAGAAATAAGAAATTTACAAATGGATATGGATAGGTTAGGTGAATGAGCCAAAATTTGGAAGATGGAGTTTAACGTGGATAAGTGTGAGGTTATCCATTTTGGTCAGAAGACTAGAGAGGCAAATTATTATCTAAATGGAGAGAACCTTCAGAGTTCTTCGGTGCAGAGGGATCTGGGTGTCCTCATTCATGAATCACAGAAAGCTAGTATGCAGGTGCAGCAGGTAATAAGGAAGGCAAATGGAATTTTGGCATTTATTGCTAAGAAATAGAATATAAAAGTAGGGAGTGTTGCTGCAACTGTACAAGGCATTGGTGAGACCGCATCTGGAGTATTGCAAATAGTTTTGGTCCCCTTACTTGAGGAAGGATGTAGTTGCATTGGAGGCAGTTCAGAGGAGGTTCACTAGATTGATTCCAGGGATGAGGGGTTTGTCTTATGAAGAGAGATTAAGCAGTTTAGGCCTTTACTCTCTCAAGTTTAGAAGAATGAGAGGAGAGCTAATTGAGGTATATAAGATGATTAAGGGGATTGACAAAGTAGACATAGAGAGGATGTTTCCTCTTGTGGGGAAATCTAGAATGAGAGGTCATAGTTTTAGGATAAGGGGTAGCAGATTTAAAACAGAGATGAGGAGAAATTACTTCTCTCAAAGTGTCATGAGTCTGTGGAATTCACAACCCCAGAGTGTGGTGGATGCCGTGACATTGAGTAAATTTGAGGAGATAGACAGATTTTTAATGAGTAATGGGTTGAAGGGTTATGGAGAATGGGCAGGAAAGTGGAGTTGAGACCGAGATGAGATCAGCCATGAATGTATTAAATGGCGGGACAGGCTCGAGGGGCTGAATTGCCTACTCCTGAGCCTAGTTCTTATGTTCTTATGTACTATTATTACCCTGTATTTTTTCCCCTTTTTGAGTTTTGCCTACATATCTGCTCCTCTATCTCTCCCTGACTGTTTGGAGGCCTGTAGTACATTCCCAGCCAAGTGATTGCCCCCTTTTTGTTTTTAAGTTCTACCCATATGGCCTCATTTGAGGAACCTTTTAAGATATCATCCCTCCTTACTGCAGTAATTGACTCCTTGATCAACAGCGCAAGGCCAACTCCTCTTTTACCCACTTCCCCGTCTCGCCTGTAGATTCTGTACCCTGGAATATTGAGCTGCCAATCCTGCCCCGGCCTCAACCATGTCTCTGTGATAGCAATAATATCATAATCCCATGTGCTAATCATCACCCTCAATTCATCTGCCATACTAATAAGACTCCTTGCATTAAAATAGATGCAATCCAGCCTTGCATTTTTCACTTCTGCCTTAACAGGTCTATATTTGCTCTGCCTTCCAGATGGACTCAGTTTATCTTTTATATTTGACTGTGCATCACCCCCTACTGTACCTCCACTCTGTATCCCATCCCCCTGCCAAATTAGTTTAAACGCTCCCCCCCCAACAGTAATAGCAAACCTCCCAGCAAGGATGTTGGTCCCTTTCCAGTTCAGGTGCAACCCATCCAATTTGTACAGGTCCCACCTTTGCCAGAAACAGACCCAGTAGCCCAGGAAACTAAAGCCCTCCCTCCTGCGCCATCTCCTCAGCCACGCATTCATCTGCTCTATCCTCCAATTTCTATACTTACTAGCACGTGGCACCGGGAGTAATACAGAGATTATAACCTTTGAGGTCCTGCTTTTTAATCTGCTACCTAGCTCCCTAAATTCTTGTTGCAGGACCTCATCCCTCTTTTTATCTATGTTGTTGGTACCACGAACCCTGGCTGTTCACCCTCCCCCTTTCAGAATGTCCTGCAGCCGCTCCGTGATATCCTTGACCTTAGCACCAGGGAGGCAACATACCATCCTGGAGTCACGTTTGCGGCCACAGAAATGCCTATCTATACCCCTTACGATAGAATCCCCTATCACTATAGCTCTCCCACTCCTTTTCCTTCCCTCCTGTGCAGCTGAGCCACCGTTGGGCCACAGACTTGGTCTTGCTGCATTCCCCTGAGAAGCTATCTCCCCCAACAGTATCCAAAGTGGAAAATCTGTTAGATAGCGAGATGGACCCTGCACTATATGCCTAGTTCTTCTACTCTGCCTGGTGGTCACCCATTCCCTTTTTGCCTGAGCAGTCTTTACGTGCAGTGTGACCACCTTGCTGTACGTGCTATCTACGATGATCTTGGCCTCGCAGATGCTCCACAGTCTCTCCAGCTGCCGCACCAGATCCGAAATGCGGATTTCGAGTAGCTGCAGCTGGAGACCATTCCTGCACATGTGTTCGTCCTGGATACTGGAAGTGTCACCTACTTCCCACATTGTATATGAGGGTCACTTCTCTTGTGAAGCTGGGAGCAGATGCTGGTGTGCTCTTATTTTTCTGTCTGGCAAATATATTTAGAAACATAGAAAATAGGAGCAGGAGTAGGCCTTTCGGCCCTTCGAGCCTGCACCGCCATTCAATGCGATCATGGCTGATTGTCCAAACTCATTACTCTGTTCCCGCTTTCTCCCCATATCCCTTGATTCCTTTAGCCCTAAGAACTAAGTACCTTGACTGTCAATTGTTAAATAATTATATACTCTCCTGCATGGATTTATAATGAATGGCTTCATAAAGTAGCATTTTTACACGAGGGGGATTTGTAAGTGGAAAGTAATGTGATCGTCTTTGGACACTCATATCTGCATCCCATCCTACACCAACACCACCCCCCTTCCCCCTCATCAACCATCTTGGATTGGTGATGGGTTTTGGTTTTATGGTTCTTGATTAAATGAACCTTTAAAATCCCATTAGCTAAATTCTATGGAGGATGATTTTTCCCATATAAAGGTTCAAAAGTTGAAAAATAACAAGTCCAGCACATCTAAAGAAAATGAAAGCAGAAAGCAGTCCGTGAGTTAATAAAGTTTAGCAAGGACTAATTGTTGAGCAGAAAACCTCCACAATCACAACTGTCTTGTTAAAATGTTATTTTGGCGAATTGTTCTGTTCTGACCTAGATCTTCTAAACAGATAAAATTTGGATCTGTCAAGACTAAGAATTCTGTATTGATTTGGTTTCTAAAGGTTACTGTGTTATCGACGCTACTAAGTTGTTTTGCCTGGCACTGCGGCAGATGCACATTCCACACTGGGACACTGTCCTTTGCCCTGCTATAAAAGCACTTTCTTTCACCTAACCATTGGCCTGCATTGATAGCAATCATGGACAGATTCATGAAAACAAGAAAAAACCTGATCCCTCCCTTCCAGTATTTTTAAGCCTCGCCTAGTCTAGCTGTTATTTAAAGAAAATTTCACAGGATTGGCAGCTACGTCCTTTGGAGAGTTAAAAGAGAACATTTGTGTAAAAAGCAGCACTAGGTATTGACCTCAGTGAAACCTGTATGATGCAGATGTAAGCAGCACCATCACACAACTTGGCTGGAATTGGTTCCCAGCCCGCGTCGGATTCCGTTGGGGGCGGCCGGAAAACCACAGTGGCAGCGGCCACCAGGGAACGCGACGCCGGGATTGCTGGGCCCGATCTTCCCAGCAGTGGGAAGCTCCGTGGCGGCCCCTCTGCTGCTGTGCAACGAGACTTGAGTCAGCATATTTAAATTACATCTTTGCATGAATTAAAATGTAAACTGCAGCGATCTTGCCTTCAGTTCCTGATCTTCAGTGTGATGTGCAGCACTCACATGCGCTCACTTTCCTGTCCAGGGAAACATGGTGCCACTGAGGTGGGGAAGGGGTGAACACTGCACCCTGATGAGTATGGGGATAGGGGTGAACTCTGCACTCTGATGGGTATGGGGGGGAGGGGTGAATTCTGCACCCTGCACTCTGATGGGTATGGGAGGAAAGGGGTGAACTCCGCACTCTGATGGGTATGGGGGGGAGGGGTGAATTCTGCACCCTGCACTCTGATGGGTATGGGGGGGAAAGGGGTGAACTCTGCACTCTGATGTGTATGGGGGGAAAGGGGTGAACTCTGCACCCTGATGGGTATGGGGGGAGGGGTGAATTCTGCACTCTGATGGGTATGGGGGAAAGGGGTGAACTCTGCACTCTGATAGGTATGGGGGGGGAGGGGTGAATTCTGCACCCTGCACTGATGGATATGGCGGGAAAGGGGCAAACTCTGCACTCTGATGGGTATGGGGGGATCGGGGTGAACTCTGTACTCTGATGGGTATTGGGGGAAAGGGGTGAACTCTGCACCCTGATGGGTATGGGGGAAAGGGGTGAACTCTGCACTCTGATGGGTATGGGGGGGGAGGGGTGAATTCTGCACCCTGCACTGATGGGTATGGTGGGAAAGGGGCAAACTCTGCACTCTGATGGGTATGGGGGGATCGGGGTGAACTCTGTACTCTGATGGGTATTGGGGGAAGGGGCGAACTCTGCACTGATGGGTATGGGGGGAAAGGGTGAACTCTGCACTCTGGTGGGTATGGGGGGAAAGGGGTGAACTCTGCACTCTGATGGGTATGGGGGGGAAAGGGGTGAACTCTGCACCCTGATGGGTATGGGGGGAAAAGGGTGAACTTGGCACCCTGATGGATATGGGGGGGAAAGGGTGAACTCTGCACTCTGATGGGTATGGGGGGGAGGGGTGAACTCTGCACTCTGATGGGTATGGGGGGGAAAGGGTGAACTCTGCACTCTGATGGGTATGGGGGGAGGGGTGAACTCTGCACTCTGATGTGTATCGGGAGGAAGGGGTGAACTCTGCACTCTGATGGGTATGCGGATAGGGGTGAACTCTGCACTCTGATGGGTATGGTGGGGGGGGGGGGGTGGTAGGGGTAAACTCTACGTTTTGGTATGCCGTTTGCAGGGCTGGTAGACTTTTAATAATGGTGCCAACATTTGATGCATGTCACACAACAACAACTTGTGTTTACATAGCCTCTTTAACATGGAAAAAACATCCCCATGTGCATCACAGTGGTGTAATAAAAAAAAATGGGAGCACATACCAAAAAAGGAGCTATTTGAAGCGATATGACATGGGTTTAAGCATAATCTTAAATGAACAGTTGGCAGTGAAAAGACGGAGAGAATTTCACAGTTTAGAACCTAGATGGCTAAAGGCACAGTTGTTAGTGGAAGGGCAAAGGGAGGGAGAGTTCTGCAGGTTTGGCAGTTGTTGGCTGGAGGAGGTTACAGAAATAGGGTGGAGCAAGACCGTGATGGAATTTAAACATGAGGATGAGAATTTTAAACTGGAGGCAGTAGAAGACCAGGAGCAATGTTGATCAGCAACGACAAGAGTGATGGGGAGAAAAACATGAGATGGGAGAAAGGTAGAAAAGTTTTTTAAAATTGAAGTTTATGGAGCATGGATAATTGGAAGCAAGCTCAGAGAGCATTAGAGTCATCTTGTCTGGAGGTATGGATGAGAGTTTCATCAGCAGATAAACTAAGGCAGGGACGGAGGGGAGCGATGATACAGAGGTGGAAGTAGCTAGCCTTTTATGGTGGAGAAGATATTAGTTAAATAGGAGGCTGAGGTCGTGAACAGTAAGGTTCAATCCAAGACAATGGCTGGGGAAAGTGGTGAGGACAAAGATGATAGCTTCAGTTTGGGCCCAAGTTTAACTAGAGAAAATTGTGCTCATTCAAGATTGGCTAAATGGCGTGCATGCAGATTGCAGAGTGTGGAGATGCAAGTTTGGTGAGTGGGGATTTTTAAGTGTCAATATATTTGTAAAAGATATCTTTCTAAAATATCTTTCTAAAAATTTGGTCTGCAGTTAGCATTTAACTGGGATTTACCCTGGAGGCAACCCAGGACTACTTGTGTACCAAACAGCGTAAGCAGCATGCGATAGAGCTAAGCGATGCCATAACCAATGAATCAGATCTAAGCTCTGCAGTCCTGCCACATCCAGTCGTGAAGGATGGTGGACAATTAAACAACTAACTGGAGGTGGTGGCTCCACAAATATCCTCAATGATGAGGGAGCCCAGCACATCAGTGCAAAAGATAAGGCTGAAGCATTTGCAACAATCTTCAGCCAGAAGTGCCAAGTTGATGATCCATCGCAGCCTCCTCCTGAAGTCCCCAGCATCACAGATGCCAGTTTTCAGCCGATTCAGTTCACTCCATGTGATACCAAGAAACGACTGAAGGCACTGGATACTGCAAAAGCTCTGGGCCCTGACAACATTCCGGCAATAGTACTTGCTGCGCCCCTAGCCAAGCTGTTCCAGTACAGCTACAACACTGGCATCTACTCAGCAATGTGGAAAATTGCCCAGGTATGTCCTGTACACAAAAAGCAGGACAAGTCCAACCCCGCCAATTATCGCCCCATCAGTCTACTCTCAATCATCAGCAAAGTGATGGAAGGTGTCATCAACAGTGCTATCAAGTGGCACTTACTTAGCAATAACCTGCTCACTGATGCTCAATTTTTGTTCTGCCAGGGCCACTCAGCTCCAGACCTCATTACAGCCCTGGTTCAAACATGGACAAAAGAGTTGAACTCCAGAGGTGAGGTGAGAGTGACTGCCCTTGATATCAAGGCAGCATTTGACTGAGTATGACATCAAGGAGCCCTTGCAAAACTGGAGTCAATGGGAATCAGGGGGAAAACTCGCTGCTGGTTGGAGTCGTACCAAAGGAAGATGGCTGTGGTTGTTGGAGGTCAAACAACTGAGCTCCAGGACATCACTGCGAGTTCCTCAGGGTAGTGTCCAAGGTCCAACCATCTTCAGCTGCTTTATCAATGACCTTCCTTCAATCATAAGGTCAGAACTGGGGATGTTCACTGATGATTGCACAATGTTCAGCACAATTAGCGAGTCCTCAGATACTGAAGCAGGCCCTGTAGAAACTCAGCAAGATCTGGACAAAACCCAGGCTTGGGCTGATAAGTGGCAAGTAACATTCGTGCCATACAAGTGCCAGGTAATGACTATCTCCAACAAGAGAGAATCTAACCATCTCCCCTTGACATTAAATGGCATTATGATTGCTGAATCCCTCACTATTAACATTCTGGGGGTTACTATTGACCAGAAACTGAACTGGAGTAGCCATATAAATCCAGTGGCAAAAAGAGCAGGTCAGAGGCTAGGAGTCCTGCAGTGAGTAACTCACCTCCTGACTCCCCAATGCCTGTCCACCATCTACAAGGTACAAGTCAGGAGTGTGATAGAATTCTCTCCACTTGCCTGGATGGGTGCAGCTCCAACAACATTCAAGAAGCTCGACACCATCCAGGACAAAGCAGCCTGCTTGATTGGCACCCCATCAACAAACATTTACTCCCTTCACCACCAACGCACAGTGGTAGCAGTGTGTACCATCTACAAGATGCATTGCAGCAATGCACCAAGGATCCTGAGACAGCACCTTCCAAACCCATGAACTGTACCACCAAAAGGACAAGAGCAGCAGATGCTTGGGAACACCACCACCTGCAAGTACGTCTCCAAGTCACACACCATCCTGACTTGGAACTTTTTGACCGTTCCTTCACTGTCACTGGGTCAAAATCCTGGAACTCCCTTCCTAACAGCACTGTGGGTGTACCTACCCCATGTGGACTGCAGCTGTTCAAAAAGGCAGCTCACCACCACCTTTTCAAGGGCAATTGGAGATGGTCAATAAATGCTGGCCTTGCCAGCGACGCCCACATCCCATGAACGAATAATTTTAAAAAAGTTAAGAAAGTAAAGCAAGTTTCTTCCAGCCTTAGGCAGGGGTTAACAAGCTCTACTGCAGAGTAACTGACGAGTTAATTAGCTAACCAGTCCAACCTGGTTGCTGCATTTTCAGCTTCAAAGGTATAAATACAGAGGTCTTGGTGTACCCTGCAAACGGCATGCAGATTAGAAGCAGAGTTTGGATATATGAGTTTGGTGAGTGGGGAGTTCAGTGAAGGGGAGAGGAGGTGCTCCTTTTTTCTACTTTTTTCGCCCTCCAGTATTTGGTTCTTACTTGTGGGAGGAGCTGGTTGATGAGTAACTGGTAAGCCATTCTACTTATAATTAATAGTCTGTAAAGTTAAGGTATGGCAGGGCAACTAGGCCGAGTGGAATATACAGCCAGTGGCATGTGGGAAGCCATGGACTCACCATGTTCCCTAGTCAAACACATCTGCAGGAAGTGTCACCGGCTGCACAAGCTTGAGCTCCGGGTTTCGGAACTCAAGCGGTGGCTGGAGTCACTGTGGTGCATCTGTGAGGCAGAGAATTACATGGATAGCACGTTTAGGGAGGTGGTCACACTGCAGGTTAGGAGCATGCAGGCAGATAGGGAATGGTGACTGCCAGGCAGTCGAAGAGAACCAAGCAGGTAGTGCATCAGTCCCCTGAGAGGGTCTCGCTCGCTAATCAGTTTTCCATTTTGGATACTAGTGTTGGTTCCTCAGAGGAGTGCAGTCAGAACCAAGTTTGTGGCACCACAGGTGGCTCAGCTGCACAGGGGGACAGGAATAAGAGTGGAAGAGCAGTAGTGATAGGGGATTCATTAGTTAGAGGAATAGACAGGAGTTTCTGTGGCCATAGACGTGACTCCAGGATGGTATTTTGCCTCCCTGGTGCCAGGATCAAGGAGCGGCTGCAGGACATTCTTCTGTGGGAGGGTGCTCAGCCAGAGGTCATGGTTCACATTAGTACCAATGACATAGGTAAGAAGGGGGATGAGGTCCTGAAAGCAGATTTTAGGGAGCTAGGAAGGAGGTTAAAAAGCAGGACCTTGAAAGCAATAATCTCAGGATTATTCCCAGTCCCATGTGCAAGTGAGCAAAGGAAAAGGAGAATTGAGCGATTGAACACCTGGCTGGAGAACTGGTGTAGGCGGGAGAGCATCAGATTTCTGAGGCATTGGGACCAGTTCTGGGGCAAGTGGGACCTGTACAGGATGGACGGGTTGCACCTTAGCAGGACTGGAACTAACATCCTCACAGAGAGATTTGCTAGTGCTGTTGGGGAGGATTTAAACTAGATTTGCAGGGGATGGGAACCTGAGAGGGAGTTCAGATTGGAAGGAAACAATAGGGCGGCACAGTGGCGCAGTGGTTAGCACCGCAGCCTCACAGCTCCAGGGACCTGGGTTCAATTCTGGGTTCTGTCTGTGTGGAGTTTGCAAGTTCTCCCTGTGTCTGCGTGGGTTTTCTCCGGGTGCTCCGGTTTCCTCCCACCGCCAAAAGACTTGCAGGTGATAGGTAAATTGGCTGTTACAAATTGCCCCTAGTGTAGGTAGGTGGTCGGGCATATGGGATTTACTGTAGGGTTAGTATAAATGGGTGGTTGTTGGTCGGCACAGACTCGGTGGGCCGAAGGGCCTGTTTCAGTGCTGTATCTCTAAATAAAAAAAATAAATAAATAAAACTGGTAACTTGTCAGGGATGTGGGATCCAGGAGCAAATATCAGAGAGGAATACCAAGGTGCATAGAATACTGGGGGAGATAGATAGCACGAGGGTAGGGAAGAGTAAGTTAAAAGGTGGGTTTAGGGTAAGGGACAAAGTAATAAAGTCTTAGTCAGGGTTAATGTGCATGTATGTGAATGCATGGAGTGTGGTTAATAAGATTGGTGAGGTACATGTGCAGATTGCCATGTGGAAATATGATGTTGTGGCTATAACAGAGACCTGGCTCAAAGAAGGGCAGGACTGGGTGTTAAATATTCCTGGATACAAGCTGTTCAGAAAAGATAGGAAAGAGGAAAAAAGGAGGAGGGGGTGGCTGTATTGATTAAGGAGAGCAATGCAGTGCTGGAGGAAAAGGATGTCCCAGAGAGGTCGAGGACTGAATCAATTTGGCTAGAGCTAAGGAACAGAAAAAAGTGCAGTTACATTGCTCCGTATTGTTTATAGGCCACCAGCTAGTGGAAAGGACATAGAGGAACAAATCTGCATGGAAATTACAGAGAGGTGCAAAAATTATAGGGTAGTCGCAATGGGGGACTTTAATTATCTAAACATAGACTGGGATAGTCGCAATGTAAAGGCCAGTGAGGGGCAACAGTTTCTAGGGTGTGTTTGGAAAAATTTTCTACAGCAGTATGTTGCTAGTCCAATGGGAAAGGAGGCACTGCTAGACCTGGTTCTTGAGAATGAGGTGGGCCAAGTAGGTCAAGTATCAGTAGAAGAGCATTTAGGGGACAGTGATCATTGTATCATAAGGTTTAGGCTGACTATGGAAAAGGACAAAGAACATTCCAGAGTAAGAATAATTCACTGGAGGAAAGCCAACTTCAATGGGGTAAGAATGGAGCTGGGGTGAATAAATTGGAGTCAAAGATCGGCAGGAAAACCAATAGCTGAACAATGGGCTACCTTCAAAGAAGAGATAGCTCAGGTACAGTAAAGGTATGTTCCCTCAAAGGCAAAAGGTAGGGCAAACAAATTCAGAGTGCCCTGGATGACAAAAGAGGTAGAGATTAAGATAAAGAAAAAGTCTGCTTATGACAGATGCCAGGTAGAAAATATTATTGAGAACCAGACTGAATATTGAAAGTCCAGAGGGGAAGTGAAAAAACAAATAAGAGAAGCAAGGAGAGCATGAGAAGAGACTGGCAGCTAACATTAAAGGGTTTTCTATATACATATAAATTGTAAAAAGGTGTTAAGAGGATGAGTGGGGCCAATTAGGGACCATAAGGGGACTTAAACATGGAGGCAGAGGGCATAGCTGAGGTATTAAATGAATACTTTGCATCTGTCTTTACCAAGGAAGAAGATGCAACCCAGGCAATGGTGAAAGAGGAGGTAATTCAGACACTAGGAGGGTTTAAAATTGATAAGGAGGATGTATTAGATAGGCTGGCTGTACTGAAAGTGAATAAAGCACCAGGACCGGATGAGATTCATCCAAAGATACTGAAGGAAGTGAGGGTGGAAATTGCGGAAGCACTAGCCATAATTTTTCAGTCTTCCTTAGACTTGGGGGTTACATGGACAAATGCAGGTTAATTAAGGAACACAGGCATGGATTTCTTAAGGAAAAATCATGTTTAACTAACTTGCTGGAGTTCTTTGAAGACGTAACAGAGAGGGTTGATGAGGGCAATGCTGTTAATGTGGTGTACATGGACTTTCAAAAGGCTAAAATAAAAGCAAAAAACAGAAGATGCTGGAAATTTAAAATAAAAACAAAGTGCTGGAAATACTCAGCAGATCAGGCAGCATCTGTGGAGAGTGAAGCCGAGTTAACGTTTCAGGACTGTGACCTTTCATCAACTGATGAAAGGTCACAGACCTGAAACTTTGGGCTAAATTTTACCCTCGTCTGACAGGAGCCGTCCACCGACCGAAAAGTCAGTGGTGATCCCAGCTCCGCCTGGTCTGGGGATCCAGTCTGGATTTTACGGTCCCCAGGCCTTTAATAGGTCTGAGATGGGACTTCCACCTCTTTGAGGCAGGAAGTCCCACCTAATGGAGCTGCCGGCCAATCAGTGAGCCGGCAGCTCTTAGTCCCAGCAGTGCCACCAGGAGCGGTGGCCTCTGTTGAGACTGCAACCCAGCTTTGTGAAGAAGAGGAAGGACAGCCCCAGGAAAAGGTAAGTTTTAGGGGCTTTGCTGGGGGTGATCGGTCAGGCCCTGGCGAGGCAAGGGTGGTCGATTGGGGGTTGAGGGGCGTGCTGGATGTTGGGAGTGGTTGGGGCATCAGGGGTGGCCTTTGGTTTCTCACAGGGTTCCTGACCAGAAGGGCTCCCCCCCACCCCCGAGGCCGTCAGAGAGTCGCCTGCTTTTGTCAGGCGGCATTTCTTAGAACTTGGCCACCCATGGTGGTGAGCGAAGACCCTTAAGTGGGCGTCAGTTGGCCACTTAAGGGCCTTGATTGGCCTGGGGTGGGAGGGCAATTTCATGCCACCGCCGCCACACATAAAGTGGTTGTGGAGGCGGGAGCGGGTCAGGAAGGGCCCCCCGAGCCTCCTACTCCATTTTATGCCTCCCCCTCGCTGCCCCCGGCACCATCCTGCTCTTTGTGGGGGGTGGGGGGGGGGGGAAATTCCGACCGTTAACCCTGCTTCTCTCTCCACAGATGCTGCCTGACCTGCTGAGTATTTTCAGCACTTTCTGTCGACTTTCAAAGGTGTTTGATACAGTGCCACACAACAGACTTGTGAACAAGCTCATGGAATATATTATTGGAATCTATTCGGCGAGACAGGATAAACTGTCACTTAAAAAGGCACAGGTTAATCAAGGATAGTCAGCATGGATTTGTTAAGGGAAGATCCTGTTTGACCAACTCGATTGAATTTTTTGAAGTAACAAGGAAGATAGGTGAGGGTAGTGCAGTTGATGTGGATTTTAATAAGGCTTTTGACAAGGTCTCACGTGGCAGACTGGTTTAAAAAATTAAATCCAGTGGGATCCAGGGAAATCAGCAAGGTGGATACAAAATTGGCTCCGTAGCAGGAAACAAAGGATAATTGTTGACGGCTGTTTTAGCGACTAGAGGGTTGTTTCCTGTGGTGTTCCGCAGGGCTCAGTACTGGGTCCCCTGTTTTTTGTGGTATATATTTTTGTGGTACTCTTTCAAGATGGCTCCCTAGGAAGCTCCCTTGCTGTTCAACTCTATCCATGGCCATCTGCTCCCATCCCTAACGTTTTCTCCCCCAATCTGCCCTCTTAAACTGTTTAAATTCCCCTGGCTCTTTAAATCAGTTCATTTTAGCCCTATCTAAAAGTTAACAGTTAGTTTAGTGTATGTTACCTGGGCCCACTGCCCTCCCCCAGCCACACCTGCTCTTTGTTTTCTCAATGAAATTGATCCGGATGAAACTGACGAGCACAGCTGCCGATACTTTAATCTCCGATCCTGCTGTCTTCACAGTCCAGAGTGTCTGCAGCCACGGCATGCGGTAAGTCCATTGAGGTGAAGAAGGAGCTGCGGGACCCGAGACAAGTCCTGTGAAAAGGTGCCCCGAACACCCAAAACATCCACGAACGGCCCCCCCCGGCCGCAACTTCAAAGCGCCCGCGGGAGATGGCTCGGAGAGCATCTGCAGCGCACTGTCGGCAATGCTGCATGCCTTTATTTAAACCACTGCAAAAAAAAAACCCTTAGCAAATGTAATCACCTCTAAGTCTGCCAAATGATGCTTCACCTCCCGAAGGACGTGGATGAGCTTTCCGGACGTCGATGGTGGGCACTGAGGAAATGGCTTATTACCTGCACCAGATTCCACCCCCCCTCCCCCCCCTTGACCCCCCTTCCACCCCCCCCCACCCCCGTCCCCTTCCCTGCTCCACCCTCTCAGCTCACCCCCTCACAACCCCGTCCCAGCCCGCCCCCCCCTCGCACCATCTTCACCCCGCACCCCCTTCCCCTGCACCCCCCCCCCCCACCCCCTCCCTCTACCCCTCCCCCTTGCATCCCCTCCTCCCACCGGCACCATCCTACACCTGTGTAGGGGCCCCAACAACCCCACTGCCTTGTGGGCGTCTCGGGAGAGACCAAGGCTAAGGGAGTAAACCCTAACAGAAAATCCGGAGCGGAACCCCGTAGGCGGTCATGTGTCACCTTTGGCATGTTTCCGGCAGTTCCTGCAGCCATACTGGTGCCAAACGTCGTGTCCTGCACTCCTTTGGACCCCACCAGAAAGGCCGAGAGGGGGGTTTTGACGACTGGGCAACTCTCAACCTCCATAAATTTGCCCAGGCATGCGCCATGGAGAGGTCACTCCATAGTTGCCTCACAGCGACTGAAACAACACGGAAGGCAGCAGTTACGGGTTATAAGTCTAGATAAATTGGCGTAGAAACTGGGCGCCACGGGTTGCCTTTGTCGGTGGGAGAGGTCATTGCACCTCACTGGACAGCTACCGCCCGCCTCAAACCGGGCAGCCCCCGGTCAATAAGGTTCTGTCCCGCCACAGTCTGCCTGCTTCAATGGGTGCTTGGAGCTCAGGGTCATTGCCCGAAAGGTGGACTGATACACCGCACCAAACAACATGAAAAAAGGAAAGAAGGTACCAGCCCTTCGCTTTGCAAGCTGGAACGTCAGAACTATGTGTCCTGGCCTGTCGGAAGACCTTACACAAATCAACGATTCTCGGAAGACCGCCATCATTAACAACGAGCTCAGTAGACTCAATGTGGACATTGCAGCACTTCAGGAGACTCGCCTCCCCGCGAGTGGCTCTCTAGCAGAGCAAGACTACACCTTCTTCTGGCAGGGCAGGGATCCTGAAGAACCAAGACAGCATGGAGTGGGCTTCGCCATCAGAAACTCCTTGCTCAGCATGATAGAGCCTCCCTCAAATGGCTCGGAACGCATACTGTCCATCCGACTGCTCACCACCTCTGGTCCAGTACACCTACTCAGCATCTATGCTCCAACACTCTGTTCCGCACCTGAAGCTAAAGACCAGTTCTATGAACAACTCCATAACATCATTAGCAGCATCCCCAACACCGAACACCTATTCCTGCTGGGGGACTTTAATGCCAGGGTTGGGGCCGACCATGACTCATGGCCCTCCTGCCTTGGGCGCTATGGCGTTGGAAGGATGAATGAGAACGGGCAGAGACTGCTTGAGTTGTGTACCTATCATAACCTCTGCATCACCAACTCGTTCTTTCACACTAAACCCTGTCACCAGGTTTCATGGAGGCACCCAAGATCACGTCGTTGGCACCAGCTAGACCTCATTGTCACAAGGCGAGCCGCCTTAAACAGTGTTCAAATCACACGCAGCTTCCACAGTGCGGACTGCGACACCGACCACTCCCTGGTGTGCAGCAAGGTTAGACTCAGACCAAAGAAGTTGCATCATTCCAAGCAGAAGGGCCACCCGCGCATCAACACGAGCAGAATTTCTCACCCACAGCTGTTACAAAAATTTCTAAATTCACTTGTAACAGCCCTTCAAAACACTCCCACAGGGGATGCTGAGACCAAGTGGGCCCACATCAGAGACGCCATCTATGAGTCAGCTTTGACCACCTACGGCAAAAGTGCGAAGAGAAATGCAGACTGGTTTCAATCTCATAATGAAGAGCTGGAACCTGTCATAGCCGCTAAGCGCATTGCACTTTTGAACTACAAGAAAGCCCCCAGCGATTTAACATCCGCAGCACTTAAAGCAGCCAGAAGTACTGCACAAAGAACAGCTAGGCGTTGCGCAAACGACTACTGGCAACACCTATGCAGTCATATTCAGCTGGCCTCAGACACCGGAAACATCAGAGGAATGTATGATGGCATGAAGAGAGCTCTTGGGCCAACCATCAAGAAGATCACCCCCCTCAAATCTAAATCGGGGGACATAATCACTGACCAACGCAAACAGATGGACCGCTGGGTTGAGCACTACCTAGAACTGTACTCCAGGGAGAATGCTGTCACTGAGACTGCCCTCAATGCAGCCCAGCCTCTACCAGTCATGGATGAGCTGGACATACAGCCAACCAAATCGGAACTCAGTGATGCCATTGATTCCCTAGCCAGCGGAAAAGCCCCTGGGAAGGACAGCATTACCCCTGAAATAATCAAGAGTGCCAAGCCTGCTATACTCTCAGCACTACATGAACTGCTATGCCTGTGCTGGGACGAGGGAGCAGTACCCCAGGACATGCGCGATGCCAACATCATCACCCTCTATAAAAACAAAGGTGACCGCGGTGACTGCAACAACTACCGTGGAATCTCCCTGCTCAGCATAGTGGGGAAAGTCTTTGCTCGAGTCGCTCTGAACAGGCTCCAGAAGCTGGCCGAGCGCGTCTACCCTGAGGCACAGTGTGGCTTTCGTGCAGAGAGATCGACTATTGACATGCTGTTCTCCCTTCGTCAGATACAGGAGAAATGCCGTGAACAACAGATGCCCCTCTACATTGCTTTCATTGATCTCACCAAAGCCTTTGACCTCGTCAGCAGACGTGGTCTCTTCAGACTACTAGAAAAGATCGGATGTCCACCAAAGCTACTAAGTATCATCACCTCATTCCATGACAATATGAAAGGCACAATTCAACATGGTGGCTCCTCATCAGACCCCTTTCCTATCCTGAGTGGTGTGAAACAGGGCTGTGTTCTCGCACCCACACTTTTTGGGATTTTCTTCTCCCTGCTGCTTTCACATGCGTTCAAATCCTCTGAAGAAGGAATTTTCCTCCACACAAGATCAGGGGGCAGGTTGTTCAACCTTGCCCGTCTAAGAGCGAAGTCCAAAGTACGGAAAGTCCTCATCAGAGAACTCCTCTTTGCTGACGATGCTGCTTTAACATCTCACACTGAAGAATGCCTGCAGAGTCTCATCGACAGGTTTGCGTCTGCCTGCAATGAATTTGGCCTAACCATCAGCCTCAAGAAAACGAACATCATGGGGCAGGATGTCAGAAATGCTCCATCCATCAATATTGGCGACCACGCTCTGGAAGTGGTTCAAGAGTTCACCTACCTAGGCTCAACTATCACCAGTAACCTGTCTCTAGATGCAGAAATCAACAAGCGCATGGGTAAGGCTTCCACTGCTATGTTCAGACTGGCCAAGAGAGTGTGGGAAAATGGCGCACTGACACGGAACACAAAAGTCCGAGTGTATCAGGCCTGTGTCCTCAGTACCTTGCTCTACGGCAGCGAGGCCTGGACAACGTATGCCAGCCAAGAGCGACGTCTCAATTCATTCCATCTTCGCTGCCTCCGGAGAATACTTGGCATCAGGTGGCAGGACTATATCTCCAACACAGAAGTCCTTGAAGCGGCCAACATCCCCAGCTTATACACACTACTGAGTCAGCGGCGCTTGAGATGGCTTGGCCATGTGAGCCGCATGGAAGATGGCAGGATCCCCAAAGACACATTGTACAGCGAGCTCGCCACTGGTATCAGACCCACCGGCCGTCCATGTCTCCGTTATAAAGACGTCTGCAAACGCGACATGAAATCGTGTGACATTGATCACAAGTCGTGGGAGTCAGTTGCCAGCATTCGCCAGAGCTGGCGGGCAGCCATAAAGACAGGGCTAAATTGTGGCGAGTCGAAGAGACTTAGTAGTTGGCAGGAAAAAAGACAGAGGCGCAAGGGGAGAGCCAACTGTGCAACAGCCCCAACAAACAAATTTCTCTGCAGCACCTGTGGAAGAGCCTGTCACTCCAGAATTGGCCTTTATAGCCACTCCAGGCGCTGCTTCACAAACCACTGACCACCTCCAGGCGCGTATCCATTGTCTCTCGAGATAAGGAGGCCCAAAAGATATTAACGATTTGAACGTAAATGATCAAGGGGGCATGATCAAGAAGTTTGAAGACGACACAAAGATTGGCCATGTGGTAGATAGCGAGGAGGATATCTGTTGGCTGCAGGAAGTTATTGATGGTCTGGTCAGATGGGCAGAAAAGTAGCAAATGGAATTCAACCCGGAGAAGTGTGAGGTGATGCATTTGAGGAGGTCAAACAAGGCAAAGGAATATGCGATTAATGGGAAAATACTGAGAAGTGTAGAGGAAGTGAGGGACCTTGGAGTGATGTCCACAGATCCCTGAAGATCGCAGGACAGGTCGATAAGGTAGTTAAGAAGGCATATGGAATCCTTTCCTTTATTAGCCAAGGTATAGAGTATAACAGCAGGGAGGTTATGCTGGAACTGTATAACTCATTGGTTAGGCCTCAGCTTGAGTACTGTGTGCAGTTCTGGTCACCTCACTACAGAAGGATGTAATTGCACTAGAGAGAGTACAGAGGAGATTTGCGAGGATGTTGCCGGGACTGGAAAAATGCAGCTATGAGGAAAGATTGGATAGATTGGGGTTGTTCTCCTTGGAACAGAGAAGGCTGAGGGGAGATCTGATTGAAATGTGCAAAATTTTGAGGGGCCTGGATAGACTGGAGGTGAAGGGTCTATTCACCTTAGCAGAGAGGTCAGTGACGAGGGGGCATAGATTTAAAGTGATTGGTAGAAAAATTAGAAGGGAGATAAGGAAAAGCTTTTTCACCCAGAGGGAGTGGGGGTCTGGAACTCATTCCCTGAAAGGGTAGTTGAGGCAGAAACCCTCAACTCACTCAAAAGGAGTCTGAATATGCACCTCAAGTGCTGTAATCTGCAGGGCTATGGACCAAATGCTGGAAGGTGGGACTAGAATGGGTGGATCGTTTTTCGGCTGGCACAGATATGATGGGTCTCTTTTTGTGCCTTAAACTTTCTATGATTCTATAAAAGTGATGAAAGCAACATGGATACGAAATTGGCTGAGTGACAGGAAACAAAAAGTAGTGGTTAATGGATGTTTTTCGGGGCTGGAGGAAGGTTTGTAGTGGAGTTCCCCAGGGGTCAGTGTTGGAACCCTTGCTTTTCCTGATATATATTAATAACCAAGACCTTGGTGTACAGGGCACAATTTCAAAGTTTGCAGAGGATACAAAACTTGGAAGCATTGTGAACTGTGAGGAGGATAGTGTAGAACTTCAAAAGGACATAGACAAGTTGATGGAATGGGTAGACAGGTGGCAGATGAAGTTCAATGCAGAGAAATATGAAATGATGCATTTTGGTAGGAAGAACATGGAGAGAAAATATAAAATAAAGGGTACAAATCTAAAGGGGGTGCAGGAGCAGAGGGACTTGGGTGTAAATATGCATAACTCATTGAAGGTGGCAGGATAGGTTCAGAGAGTGGTTGATAAAGCATACAGTATCCTGGGCTTTCTTAACAGGGGAATATAGTACAAGAACAAGGATTTTATGTTGAACTTGTATAAGACACTAGTTCAGCCTCAGCTGGAGTATTGCATCCAGTTCTGGGCGCCGCACTTCAGGAAAGACGTGAGGGCATTGGAGAGAGTGCAGAAATGATTCACGAGAATAGTTCCAGGGATAAGGAACTTCAGTTCTGAAGATAGATTGGAGAAGTTAAGACTGTTGTCCTTGGAGAAGAGAAAGCTGAGAGGTGATTTGATAGAGGTATTCAAAATCATGAGGGGTCTGTACATAGTAGATAAAGGGAAACTGTTCCTACTCGTGAAAGGATTTAGAACGAGAAGGCACAGATTTAAAGTATTTGGAAAGAGAAGCAAAAGTGACATGAGGAAAAACGTTTTCATGCAGCGAGTGGCTAAGGTCTGGAATGCACTGCCTGACAGTATGGTGGAGGCAGGTTCAACTGAAGCATTCAAAAGGGAATTAGACTGTTATATGAAAAGGAAGAATGTGCAGGGTTACGGGGAGAAGGCAGGGAATTGCTCTTACGGAGAGCCGGTGCGGACACAATGAGCCGAATGGTCTCCTGCACTGTAACGATTCTGTGATTCTAGTCTGATACCACAAAGGCAGTGGAAGATTGGGAGTTGTGATGAGGGGGTAGAGCTAGTTGTTGTCAGTTCCGAAGAAGGGTCACTGACCCGAAACGTTAACTCTGCTTCTCTTTCCACAGATGCTGCCAGACCTGCTGAGTGAATCCAGCATTTCTTGTTTTTATTATATTGTTGTCAGCACACCTGTGGAGACTGACCCCATGTTTTTGGGTGATGTTGCCAAGTGGCAGCATGTAGATGAGGAAGAGGAGGTGGTCCAAGAATTAATCCCCCCAAATAGATCCCTCCAAATAAAAGGCGTTGCTATGGGAATACACAAAGGTCTTAGTTATCCCTGCCTTTTCATGGGATACGTGGGACATACTTTGTTTCACTCCTACTTGGATCCCCTCTTTCCTCTCTTTTTCTGGTGCATTGATGACTCTATCAGTGTCATTTCGAGCTCTTGCCATGAACTGGAAAATTTCATCAACTTTGATTCAAAATTTCACCCTTCCTTCAACTTCACCTTCCCCTCTTCAGCTCTTTCCTTTCCTTCCTCGACTTCTCTGTCTCCGCAAGGACTGCAGCGGTTCAAGGAGGTGGTTCACCGCCACCTTTACGAGGACAATTAGGGATGGACAATAAATGCTGTCCCATGAACGAATTAAAAAAGAAGATTTCTGGGGATAGACTATCAGCTATATCCACTATACGTCCAAAGACTCTCACAACTACCTTGACTATACTTTCTCCCAAACCACTTCCTGTTAGGACTTTATTCTATTCTCCATCTCTATCACATCTGCTGACAATGCCACCTTCCATACCAGTGCTTCCGACATGTCTTCCTTTTTCCTCCATCAAGGTCTCCCCTCCCAAGTGGTTGACAGGGCCCTCAATCATGTCCGTTCCATTTCCTATACTGCTGCTCTCACCCCTTCCCTTCCCTCCCAGAACCACGATAGGCTTGCTCTTGTCCTCGCCTTCCAATCCTCCAGCCTCTGCCATCAATGGATCATCCTCTGAATTTCTGCCACCTCCAACCCAATGCCAACACTAAACACTTAGAGCCTTCCAAAGGGACCAATCCCTCTGCAAGTCCTTAATCATCCCCAACACCCTCTCCCATTCCCAGTGTACTTTCCCATGTAAACACAGGAGATGCAACACTTGGCCTTTTACCTCCACCCTTCTTACCATCCAAGGCCCCAAACACTCCTTCCAGATTAAACAATGATTTACTTATGCCTCTTTCAATTTAGTACACTGTATTTGCCACTCATGATGTGGTCTCCTCCAAAATGGGAAGTCAAAATGCAGATTGGGTGACTGCTTTGAACACCTCCATTCAGACAGCCAGTGTGACCTACAGCTTCCAGTCACCTGCCATTATAATTCTCTGCCCCACCCCAACTCTGACCTCTCTGTCCTCGGACTCCTACACTGTTCCAATGAAGCTCAATCTAACCTCAAGGAACAGCACCTCATCTTTCGATTAGGCACTTTACAGCCTTGCGAACTCCACATTGATTTCAACAATTTCAGATCATAACCTCTGCTTCCATTTTTTTGGATGGCAGCTGGTAATAATTCTGTTATTAACATTTACACATCCTCTAGACAATCATTTGCTTCTTTACTTGACCCATTACCATCTCCTTTTGTCTTGCATGATCATCCTTTTTGTCAGTTAATCTCTCCTGCCTGCTACCCTATTCCAGATCATCCCTTTTGTTCTTTCCGCTAACCCCTTTTCCTGCCTCTCTATTTGCTTAAAACCTGTATGTCTTGAACTTTTTCCAGTTCAAAGGAAATATCACTGACCTGAAACACTGGACTGAATTTTCCTGGCCTCGTGATGGCAGGCTTTGAGGCGGGGGTGGGGGTGCCGGGGAAATGGAGGGGAGCCGCATCGGGACTGCTCCCTGGCACATTCCCACTGCCGGGGAAAATTCCCAGGGGTGGGCTGGGAAGCGGATTGGCTGCCCACCGCAGGTAGGAAAGCATGCAATTTACATACTTAAGGCCCCAATTAGGGGAGATTTTGTGGCACCATCAGCATTTTGCCACCAGTGGATCAGTCTCCCCACTGCATGCGGAGGCCACCAGCGCCATAGAGGCGACCTCCCTGCAGCAGGCTGGGGGGAGCATCAAAGCCAGAGGCTCCATGTTCTCAAAGAGAGGGCCGTGGGAATAACAGGCAGCACCCACCGTCCCAGTGATCCAACTGGAGGGGTTTCCCCTCTAATCCGAGTGATCTATCACCTTCCCCACTCTGATTTATTCATTTAATTGTATGCTTCCAAGGGCACCTCCATTTTGAGGTCCCCGATCAGCCTCCGCAGAGCCCATCTCTCCCGATGGGGCTACCAAGGCTCTAGAGCTGCCAGCCCTCTGATTGGGCCGGCAGCATCTGGAGCCTGCCTGCCCGCTGTCCTTAATAGGATGGCGAGCGCTGAGGCAGCCAATTAGGGAGCCACTTTAGGAAATATTGCTGAGCTGGTCTCACTGTCGGCAAGTATGGGCTTGGGACCCCCATTTGGACCCAACATCGGGGTCCTGAAGCCCATGGGAAAATTCTGCCTACCACAGTGGTTAGCACCGCAGTCTCACAGCTCCAGAGACCCGGGTTCAATTCTGGGTACTGCCTGTGCGGAGTTTGCAAGTTCTCCCTGTGACCGCGTGGGTTTTCGCCGGGTGCTCCGGTTTCCTCCCACAGCCAAAGACTTGCAGGTTGATAGGTAAATTGGCCACAGTGTAGGTAGGTGGTAGTGAATATGGGATTACTGTAGGGTTAGTATAAATGGGTGGTTGTTGGTCGGCACAGACTCGGTGGGCCGAAGAGCCTGTTTCAGTGCTGTATCTCTAAATAAATAAAATAAATAAACTCTGTTTCTCGCTCCACAGATGCTGCCCGACCTGCTGAGTATTGCCAACATTTTCTGTTTTTATTTCCGATTCCCAGCATCTGCAGTATTTTGCTTTGTAGATCCCTATGGGACTCCAGAAGTAACGATCCATTGCTCCTAGATTTTATGGTTATTATTTTGGCAAACCCTACGACCATGTAATACAAGCTTCCCTAAGGTGTGTGCCTAAACCATCTTTGTTGTTACATACATCTGTGCTTTTAATCCTCCACAAGACCTAGTTGCCAAGACAATGAATCCTTCAATCAGCAGGACAAACTGCTCCAGCTCAGACAAGACTTTATAATACTTGAAGGAATGAGCAAGTTTTAATAGAGGCTTTACAAAATAACAACCACAAAGTATGGAAGCAATTCATACATAGGAGGGGTACCAATGTATAAATTATTTCTTTTTAGTTAGACAAAATAAACATATGCGTGAAGGTGCAGCTTTTTATCATGCCTCAGGCATGCTGAGAACTTTTGAAGTCCAAAAGCAGGAAAGTACTCAGTAAGGCCAATATCATTACACAGTTTATCAAGCACATTTACATTCAGTGCAAATGTATTCTACCCGTTATCAGACTTAGCTCTAAAGATGACCAAAGACATTGCAGGATCTGCAAAAAACGAGTTCTTCTAACCCACTGGAATTACTTAGAAAATTATAAGTAAAAGAATAGTTTTTAAGGTCTCTAAAATTATAAATGGTGAATTTTAATTGTAAAGTTTAAAAGTTAACTTTGCTATTAATGATTTTTCTTCGTCTTTCTCTAGTTGCTCACTGAGTACACCTCAAGAAGATTTTGGCCGAATTTAATTTTTGAAATGAACCATCCATGTCTGATTAAAAGCATATGATTTGCATTGGTGCAGTAGGTCAAGAAATCTGATTGTTTTAAATAATACATGGGGCTCCTAATGTCCTAATTCTTTGTCAGCTCAGTTGGCTTGATTGATTTTTGTTTTTGCTATCAAAGGGAAAGGTGTGTCTAGCTTTAGCACTCAAATTATTCTAACGATCCCACCCCCTTCCCCCCCGCCCCAAAAAAATTCAGAATTTTGAGATGCTTGTCATTTGCATTCTTTTCGTAATTCTTAAAACTGGAGCTGAAAACTGGCAATAGGACACGCATGAAACTCTGCAAAGGCGCTGATTGCTCTAGCCTAAAGACATGTCTGCTGCTGATTAATGTTTTGAAGTGCAGCGGATGCTGAATCTCTTTATTAGGCCTGATTTGTCATTGTGGCCATTGGCTGGAGTCTGACCATCCTTACATGGTCATTGCTCCCTTAAGCATGAAGCCATCTGCGACTGTGACCCACAAAGCACTAATGGGACTCGTGCTGTCAATCAGCGGTGCACGCCTCGTTGCCACAGGTGAGTTTAGGTAGCCAGTGACCTGCCCTCTCTCCACCACCACCATTGTGAAGCCAGTCCGAGGACAAAAGCAGCATGACAACAAAAATTGTCACTCAAAACCTTTGGAGATCACTGGAAACAAAAGGTGTTTAGTCATTAAGGAGGTATTGATCTTTGAATAAATATGCTCGGCTAGTACTGTGTCAATTCAGGTACTGAATGCCTGTTTGCCCTGTGCAAAATTCAGCTGTTGTACAACTTAAAATATAGCCAAATAGAAGAAGAAACCGTTTTGATCTTAGTTACGCCCATGCAGTAGTTGTAGGCATCCGTCCGTCTAGGAAGATGATGGACTGCGCCCATTGGGGGGGTGTATGTCACTTCTGCATTAAACATAATCTGCTGTGGCTGTAGAGGCCGACTTGTAAACAGCAAACCCTTCCGCACCCAGGTACTTATAACTCAACTAATTCTTGATGTGTTTAACATTTTTTATAAAATAAAGCACATGAACCTCACTTACCTACTAAATTCCTTTTATATTTGTTTGATTGAGTATGGGATATAAAATGATTTGGAACACATTCTATAGACAGCTGTTAAAGTACAAATTTATCTGTTAGAAATTGGATTTTCCCAGAGGTAACAAAAGTAAATTTCTTCAATAATTTAGAATGTCTGGTTGGAGATGAATCTTAATAAATTAGGCATTTATGTATTATCCTTGTTTGAAATGTGTCTTGTATCAAAACATTCAAACAATGGGCACTAAATTCAATGGCACCGAAAACTAGTGTGGAAATCACAATGCGCAATTAACCTGCACCCGTTGATTGTGATACAGGCAGCACACCAATTTTGTGCTGCCTGCTCAGTTTAATGATTTCAGCATCCAGCCAGTACTAACCACCCTGTTGGTTGGCTGGACGCATCAGCAAGGGGACAATATTGTGAGTGGCTAGCACTGCTTAAAGCTAACCTTCATCTCCCAAAGGGGAGGAAGTGACTCTCACCCGGGGAGTATTGAAAAATGGCATAACATGGGAGAACATAGTTTTCAAGTTTTTTGGATTCTGCACTTGATGTCTTGGTGGAGGAGGTGGAAAGGAGGAGAGAAGTCTTGTATCCAAAGGGAACAGGTGGCCCTCCAGACACATACTCAGGAGGCAGTGGAAGCAGATAGCCATGGAGGTCAATTCCTGGAGCCAAGCCCTGGGGACCTGGGTGCAGTACCACAAGAAGTTCAATGACCTCTCACAAGTGGTCAGGATCAGTGAGTGCGTCTTCAAATGCTATATCCTACCCACTGCACTACTAGCCTCAGACATGGCTGAATTAACTGCACCCCCATGACTCAATGACCAACAATCTCTAGCAATTAGGACTCATACCTGATGTTCATATGCTCCACCATGCCCTCACCCACTTAGCACTGCTCTAAGCCTCACATTCACATCTCTCAGCTTGTACACATTGCCAGCTATTCAACCATGACAGCCACATCACCCAAACAGATTGCACGATACTCAGCGACACACTTCCCTCTCTCTTGCAAGAGAAGGTGGCGTTAAACTGGAGGCAGCAGGAGCTAATTGGAGGCTGACAGGTGCATCTGCATGTCATAACCCTCTGTGGACAAGACAATGCTGCCCATTATTAGGATGCCCATTGCTGAGGCCATGGCCAGTGGTGGGGTTGAAACCATCAAAGTTGATGGTATTTTCTTACCAAATCCTCCTTCTCACATCCCACCTTCCCCTCATCCCACACATTGTTCTGATTTACAAGCTGCAGATGGTGTAAGTATGCACACACATCCCCACAACACAACTTTACCCTTGGAACTTTCTCCTTTCAGATACCCAAGAAGTGCAACCTGGACAGGCAGTGGAGGAACAGGGAGAAGAAATTAGTGGTGAAGACACACTGTCACTCCACTTCACACATGCCGCGACCAGCTCAGAGACTGACACTGTGTGTTATTTAGAGAATAGCATAGAGGTGTGATCTGCATGTGGTGAGGCACAGAGCACAAATATGCTGCAGCCAGGAGAGGAGACCAGCATAGATTCCAGCGCGTTGGATGGAGAGGTCACACATGAGTTCCGCTGCAGAAAACTCGGATGAGAACTTCAATGAGTCAGCCTACAGGAGAATGACTAATGGGTATGCATAGCAAAATGCTGTTCTTCCGTTGCCTTCACCTCTGGGCTTACTTCTTTGGCCAAGAGTCCTTGCCCCTGTCAATTCAACGACCTCCAGTATTCTCCCTCCACTTGGACCCTTCCCTCTGGCCTCGTACCTGCTTTTGATCTTTTCATGAGAACTGTCAGCCTGACATCGGCCATATTAATTTCTCTGTTCCCCTCACTCACTCTAACCTGTCTCTCTCTGAACTTGCTGCACTCCGTTCTCTCAGGTCTAACTCCAACATTGTGATCAAACCTGCTGATAAGGGTGGTGCTGTTGTTGTCTGGCGCACCAATCTCTACCTTGCAGAGGCTGAGCGCCAACTTTCAGACACTTCTTCCTACCTCTCCCGGATCATGATCCCATGACTGAACATCAAGCCACTGTCTCCAGTGCTGTCACTGACCTCATCTCCTCTGGTGATCTTCCCTCTCCAGCTTCCAACCGGATAGACCCACAATCCTGAAAAGCGCACTTCAACCTCCTTCCCAAATCCACAAACAGGACTGTCCTGGTAGACCCATTGTTTCAATCTATTCCTGCTCCACTGAAATTAATTCTTCCTATCTTGACTCTATTTTTTCTCCCCTTGTCCAGTCTCTTCCCACCTTCATCCATGATTCTTCTGATGCCCTGTGCCATTTCGACAGTTTCCAGTTTCCTGACCCTGACTGCTTCCTCTTCACTCTGGACATCCAGTTTCTCGAACCCACCCACAGACTGCTGCTGTCCACACTGAGATCATGCAGCCTGCAGTGAGGTCTTCAAGGCCCAGAGCTACTCAAGATTGTCCACCAAGGCCATCTGCAGTCTGCTCCACCAAAAATCAGCATCCTTCCACCATGCTGCAGCTTCTGGGGTAGAATCGCGTATGAGCACTATGACAGACAAAGGCAGATGGAAGACAGAGACACTAAGGGAATTCCCAAGGATGATTAGTTGACTTTACTGTGCAATATGGCATGATTTCACTTAAAAATGTGGTTTGGAATGGTTATTTTGTGGTGGCTTTTATTTTTGCATTGTGGCCAAGCAGATGCTGTGATGGTCAGTGAAAGAGGGAAGATGAGGTGTGGGATTGTTGGTTAATGGGGAATTGGGGTTGCTGTTACTGGTATCATAGGTGGATGACTTCATCACAGACATCCCAGCTAGAAAGGGGCTGTTTAGGTTGCACCTCCCTTCCTCTTCCTCTTCCTCCTCCTCCTCATCCTCCTGTTCCTCAGCTGGTCGCCATATAGATGGTGGCAAGGGCTATCCTCTCATGGTGGTGAGGTTGTGTGGCATGCAGCAGAGTACCACAAATCTTGGCACACAGTCTGCCAAGCAGAGCTCCTCCAGAGCAGTCCAAGTATCAAAAGTTGCACGCCAATGGTCCACTCTATCACGTTTTGTGTGGCAACATGACTTTCATTGTATGCATGCTGTGTACGCATGCATGGGTTGTCCACCGGAGACATCAGCCTAGTTTTTAGCGGATAGCCCTTGTCATCCAGTAGCCACCCTTTGGTTTGTTGCAGTGATTCAAATGCAGTTGGCACTGCAGACTGCTGCTGAATGAAGGCATCATCACTGCTGCCAGGATACCGAGCATTGATTTGCATGATTCACAGCATACAGTCACACACCATTTAGTCTCTGAGGGAGTGGAATCCCTTTTGGTTCTGGTGTAGGGCAAAGTTGCCATGCGGTGGCCAATTGATGTCATGATCTGCCTACTTTTCATATTTCTGGCAGTCATTCACGTATGCTAAGGCCCTCACTAATATGATGTCCAGAGCAATTTGTTGAAAAAGTGTGCATGTGTGCACAGTTGCTATTCTAAGGGCACTCTAAAAAAATTGGTGCAATTGATCCCAATTTCTCAGCTAATATCTGAAAAATTGCTCACTTGTATACTTGGGAGAGATATTGCTCCAGCTTGTTTTATTCTTCAGTTTTTTTCTATCCAGTTTCTTCACAGAACATAAATAAAGACATACTTATCCATGGGATAGAAAAACCTCTGTACAAGTAATTCTGTCTGAAAAACTCCATGTGACATAGTTGGGAGCAGTAGGTAGATTAAGCAGATCACAAACAGGGTATTTGCTGTATGTCAAACAGAAGAACATGTGGTATTCTATTTATGCCACAGAAATGTGGGAAAATACCACTATTTTATTTGAAAGAAGAACTTGGCTGTGCACTTTGACAGACTTGGAACAACAGGGCCCAGTCAGAGATTCGCTGCTGTTGTGAAACATTGTTGTGACTACCTTGCATGCCATTATATTTGATGGATTGTTATTCTATAACTCACAGTCATTTGATGAAAATGGCTTTTCTGATGTGTGAAACAATGTTATTCCAGATATTGCTGTGAAGTCCTGTGATTGCATACATTAGTAGGAGATGAACAGGAGTGACAGCGTGTGAAGATTGTTTGTACAGGTTGATATGTATAAAATCGGAATTACATCCAACCATATGGACAATGGTGGACAGGAAAGGACCCGCTGGTCCATCCAGGATATCCCACAGAAGTGCACCACAGTGGCGCAGTGGTTAGCACCGCAGCCTCACAGCTCCAGGGACCCGAGTTCGATTCTGGGTACTGCCTGTGCGGAGTTTGCAAGTTCTCCCTGTGTCTGCGTGGGTTTTCGCCAGGTGCTCCGGTTTCCTCCCACATCCAAAGACTTGCAGGTGATAGGTAAATTGGCCGTTGTAAATTGCCCCTAGTGTAGGGAGGTGATAGGGAATATGGGATTACTATAGGGTTAGTATAAATGGGTGGTTGTTGGTCGGCACAGACTCTGGTGGGCTGAAGGGCCTGTTTCAGTGCTGTATCTCTAAATAAAAATAAGTAAAATATACACTTCCAACCTCACCTAAAAGCCATCAAGTGCAAGTACCTTCTTCAAGACAGTTTTGGGGTCAGATTTGAACACTGCTCCACTATCATAGGGGTTCTTTTAGCACCTCTTTTGCATTCCAAGCCAGGTCACAAGAAAAGTTTGTCACATAGCAGGCAATCTTCCTATCGCCTGCAGACAATCTAGCTGCCACAACGGTGAAAAGATTCAACTTGGGCAGGGGCAGAAAATGTTCTGATCCATTGACTTCACTGCCAAGCATTCCTATCTTTCTCTATTTGATAAATACTGGTTCCCACATCAGAAACTGATCAGTTCTGCTAAGGTTATTGCTTCCCTGAACCTTCCTGCCTTCTTTTCTCTCAGCTTTAAACACATCAAGAACACAAGAAATAGGAGCAGAAGTAGACCATATAGCCCATCGAGCCTGCTCCACCATTCAATACGATCATGGCTGATCTTGGGTTTCAATTCCACTTTCCTGCCCACTCCCCATATCCCTTGATTCCCTGTAAGACCAAAAATCTATCTATCCCAGCCTTAAATGTATTCAATGATGGGGCATCCACAACCCTCTGGGGGAGAGAATTCCAAAGATTCACAACCCTTTTAGTGAAGTAATTGCTCCTCATCTCAGTCCTGAATGATTGGCCCCTTATCCTGAGACTGTATCCCCATGTTCTAGATTCCCCGACCAGAGGAAACAATCTCTCAGCTTCTACCCTATCAAGCTCTTTCAGAATCTTGTGTTTCAATTAGATCGCCTCTCATTCTTCTAATCTCCAGAGAATATAGGCCCAATTTACTCAGCCTCTTATCATAGGACAACCCCCTCATCCCAGGGACCAATTTAGTAAATCTTCACTGCACTGCCTCCAGTGCAATTATATCCTTTTTTAAATGTGGAGACCAAAACTGCATACAGTATTCCAGGTGCGGTCTTACCAAAGCCCTGTACAACTTTAGTAAGACTTCTTTTTTCCTGTACTCCAATCCCTTTACAATAAAGGCCAACATGCCATTTGCCTTCCTAATAGCCTGCTGCACCTGCATGTTAACTTTGTGTGTGTTCCTTGTACGAGTACCCCCAAGTCTCTCTGAACATCAACACTTACCAGCTTCACATCTTTTAAAAAATATTCTGCTTTTCTATTTTTACAACCAAAGTGAACAGCTTCCCACTTCCCTACATTATACTCCATTTTCTTCCTTGTTGCCCACTCACTTAACCTGTCTATATCTCTTTGCAGCCTCTCTACCTCCTCCCCGCAGCTCACCTTTCCACCGAGCTTTGTATCATCAGCAAACTTAGATACATTACACTCAGTCTCTTCATCCAAGTCATTAACATAGAGTATAAATAGCTGAGGCCCCAGCACTGGTCCTTGCAGCACCCTACTATTCACTGCCTGCCAACTTGAAAATGTCCCATTTATGCTTCCCGTCCAACATGTCTTCCTCCTGCCTATATCCTCACTCCTGTGCAATTAAGACTCTTTGCTTCATCTACTCTAATTCATTCTTTTCCAGGATCTCACATTCCTTATCTCCTTCAGTTTTTGGTTCTTCCTATAATCTTTTTAAGTTTTTAAAATCCAAGGTTAGCAGCACAAAGGACTATATTTCCTTTGGTTAAAAAATCCCAAATGTTATCCTGTTAACAAAATCACTGGAGTACATAATATTCAGATACATACTTCTAGAAATCACAATTTCATTAGTGCCAATGGGGAAAAGTAGTCAGCTAATCACAATTCACTAGTAGTGATGATCCTTTATCATCACTTATGTAGCTAAATAGCCACTTTACTTTCTATAAAGGCCAATGCTCATCAGTTCAGCTGTGGAGTGCACAATTTATTGGTGAAATGGCAGAAGGGAAATTGAGGATAATCTTTGTTTAAAACTGATGAGGTGCTGCATTTCCAGGCATGCACTCACTGTCCTGTAAAATGATTCAAATGGGTAGGTTCAAGAGTTCCTTTTAATGAGCAATACACTCCTCTTGCAACATTTCACAAATTTATTCATTGCATAAACAACAAAAAATCAACAGCTTGCATTGATATAGCACCTTTAACATAGTACAACTTCCAAGATGCTTCACAGTAGCATCAGTTATCTAAAAAGATTTGAAACTGAGCCATGTCGGGAGATATTAAGACAGATTTGTTTGATTTTGCAAAGCATGGACAGCACTTGCACAACTGTAAGATCATATAACAACATTGTAGGATTTTCCTTGACATTGCTCAAATTCAAAGATTTATTGCAATCTGCCTCCAATAGGATTGTGACTTGGGACATGCTACTTCTTGTGGCCAGTGTACATGTGGAACCTGAAAGTTTGTTTTCAGATGATGTTGCTGTGGGACAGCAGAAATGAGAACTAGGAGGGGGCCAAAGATAGATCCTTGGGGTTGTCCAGAAGTAACGGTGCAGGTGCGTAAAGAGAAGCCATTGCAAATGAGTTTCTGGCTATGATTAGATAGATAAGGATCGGACCAGACGAAGGCAGTCCCACCCAGCTGGATGGCAGAGAAGAGGCGTTAGTGGAGAATGGTGTGGTCAGTCATGTCAGAGGCTGCAGAAAGTTTGAGAATGAAGAGGAGGGTTAGTTTATCATGTCACAGTCACATAGCAAAAAGTATTTAATTTTAGTTTTAATAGTGATGTTCACAAAAAGGTATGAAATATAAATGCTTATCTTTCATCAATGTATTTAAACAATATGCTAGGGATGACCTGATGAAAGATCATCAAACTCTAACGTTAACTCTGTTTCTATTTCCACAGATGCTGTCAGACCTACTGAGTATTTTCAGCATTTTCTGCTTTTATTTTACATCGCTAAGGGTGTGGGTACACTGCATCTTGGTCATCACACTGAAGTGGTTTCCAGTTCAGAGCATGATAAAAGCTACACTTTGACATCAGAGTTGGATTTCCAGCAGATTCTGAAGGCGATTACTGTGAGACCCTCTGGAGAAGGTAGTTTCAGACCAGATGGGGGAGGGGTTGCTTTCAATCCCTATTCCTAGCAAACAGAGTTAGGTGGTGTACTGTCAAAATGTCTTTAGCAGCAATTTTTGGAATAGCATAGCTTCAGACAGTCAAAAGTCCTGTGTGACTTGGCTCTTCCAATCCACTGCCTTATCAAGGGGGCCCAATATTAACCTACTCTTTTTGCAGACAAGCAGGACACCTACTGGAAGGCAGTCAGTCCCTGCTTTAAATGTAACTCGGAGATAATTAAAATGACCTATAGTTATGATCCTACCCCTTGACCCTTTTATTTTATTTTAATAATTCCATCTGATTATCCCTCTTGTTCTGGCAATCTTCCCAGTTAAGGGTTACCTTCTCTTATTGTCACAGACTTCTCCCCAAATTGGCTTAACCCGGAGCTTATAAAATTGAAGTTGCACGCAAAGTATTTGTAGACGAAAAAAGTGCCTGTTTATATTACGGAAACAGGCAGAGCAGGAAGCGCTTGACGCAGAACTGAATGCAAGTACCACTGAAAAACACAGACCAATTGGTTAAATTGGGAGAGATGGTGGTATAGTGGTAATGTCACTGGACTAGTAATCCAGAGGCCCAGGCTAATGCCCCAGGGACACAGGTTCAAATCCCACCACAGCATGAAATTATCATTGATTGTTGTAAAAACCCATCCTTTTCAGCAATGTCCTTTAGGGAAGGAAATCTGCTATCCCTACCTGGCTTGGCCAACATGTGACTCCAGACCCACAGCTCTTATACTGTTAACTGCCCTCTGAAATGGCCTGGCAAGCCACTAAGTTGTGAAGGGCAATTAGGGATGGGCAACAAATGCTGGCTTTGCCAGCGACACCCACATCCCATGAAAGAATTAAAAAAAAGGTTAACAGGAATTTAATAATGTGTCGCCATGCTTGTTCCATGCCATGAGATTTCCTGCACAATTGTACATTGGCTACAATCTGTGTCTTTCACCCAATGAAAGCAGGCTGAAAATGATGAATTTCAGTACTGTACTCACCCTTACAGTAGTTAAACACGTCAGTTCATGTTATAGCTAAGCATAAGACGGCCTGTGAATGAATATATTGTGCATGTGTTAATAGTTTGGGCCAAATGAGCTACCATATCAATCAGCATTAGCTTTGCAAGCATTGATAAAGCCAAAATATGTGTACAGGGGGTACATTTTAATCATCTTGAGTTTCCTCTGACAGAATGAAAAGAGAACCTTGGCCTAACATAGGCCTCACTTTAGATTAAAGGTTTTTAATTCCCCCATTTGTTTCTTCTGTCTTAAGCAAACCTTTAATATTTCATGGCTGAGGTGTTGTAAATGCTGTCAGCTTTGATACTCCACTAGCCTTTCAAATTATAAATTGCCACCCTGAGTTTGAATGAGGACAAGTCAAGTGAAGCTGTGTTTCTTTTTCTTGGAAAGATGATATAATGAAATCAAAATGGTGACCAGGATTTCCTCAAGAGGGTCAATCAGGCATCACGTCTGCATGCTGTCCTGACCCATCTCTGACCTTGAGCCATTTTCCTGGGTCAGGAGTCATTATGAATGAAGGCTGGGCACGTTTCCACCAAGATGAAGCCTGTTGTTCCCAGGCCAAGAAGATGAAGCAGTGCTGCAGCACCAAGCGAGGCAGGGACAACCTTAAGGGGGCAGAAGCTCCTCAAAGATGCCAGCAACATTTGTACTTTAGGCATCGATTCTAGATGTTCACATTTCTATGAATCACATCGCCATGTTGGAAGTGGTTATGATTCAATATTATTTATCTTATATACTAAATAATTGGCAACAACTTAGTTCATTCAATCATTTATAATTATATGCTGCATGCAAGATATTTTGACAATAGACTGCTCTATTGCCATTTTAAAAAATTGTCAAATTCAAGGAGCGATAAAATGTGACTCATTCCTTATTGGACTTTGCACAGCCCAATTGTTTTTTAACCACCAAGCTAAGTATTTTATTGCCTGCTATTAAGGTGAATTAATCTGCACTATTATAGATAATGTTCCATTGCGTACTTTCGCATTCTGCTAGAAGGAAGTTCAGGTGGTTGTTGTGCTTGGATGGTAAATGCAATAGCCACAGATAGTGGAATCATAGCTCTAATTACAACAACATGAAATACAATTTCTGCAGTAGCTCTAATTATAGCAAGTCACAACATACGGTGAGAATTAGTGACAAATCTGAACTGATCTGAAATGTTCTTTCATTAGGATACATTTGAAATAAATCTTTCCTTTGGGCCAATTTGGGCTAATGAAATTAAGATGTTGATGCCCATTTTTCTTAAAGCAAAGGCTGTGTGCAAAGGAACAATTTATTTAGTTGTATAAGAAGGACAATGTCACTAAATAGGTCCCCTCATGCTGCCTGTGCATATTGGAAAATCTGGGATAAAAACAAGAAATGCTGGAAATACTCAGCAGGTCTGGCAGTATCTGTGAAGAGAGAAGCAGAGTTCACGTTTCAGGTCAGTGATCCTTCATCAGAACCCATTCTGAAGAAGGGTCATTGACCTGAAACATTAACTCTGCTTCTCTCTCCACAGATGCTGCCAGACCTGCTGAGTATCTCCAGCATTTCTTGTTTTTATTTCAGATTTCCAGCATCCGCATTATTTTGCTTTTAATTTGGAAAATCTGGGGTTTTCCTTCTGTGATTTTATGATATACACTTACTGCATACAAGGCTCAATAACTGGCACAGAGTCGATCAAAACTTTATGTCCATGATTTTTCTTTTATGATTTTTCTCCCCAACTTTAGGTGGGCACTATTCAGGCAGAGTACACCTGAATTAAGTCCCACTTGATCTGAGCTGTTTCTTTCTGTGGGTTAGGTCATTAAACTGACCTGACATACTCAAAGTGCAGGCTCACCCCTTGACAGGGCACAGGGATTGAAAATATAGCTGCTTCTGTAGACCTAAGAGGTCTGTAGCAAAAGTAATGGTCATTTTCCTGTGGCGCTTTCTGTCTTTTGTCCAAAAACAGCAGTTGGAAGGCCTTCATCCCTGAAAATGGTGTCAGATACCCAGCCAAAATAAAGGTATTTACCTGTTGTTTGGCTCCAACTTCTTTCCGTCTGAATCTTTTCAGATCCCCTGGGCTGAGCAGGAATTTGCGCAAGACCTGAGGCCTACTTCTTCTGTGTGCCACTCCAAACGAGCACCTGTTTTGCATTGAGTTAAAAAAAAAAAGAGGCAGTGGGCATTTTTAGGTCGAAGGTTCAAGTACTCTGTCTCCTCCCATCCCAGGAAACCACAAAAATCCCAGGGCAATGCACAGTTGACAGAGGTCTGGCACCTTGTGTCTTACCCTCTTTCTTAGCTATGTGCCAAAGAACTGATTATTCCCAGGTCCATGGGAAAGGCAAACACTTCTTTATAAGTGCACTGCCATTTCCAGTTTCAATATTGGGTGTTAGTGACTAAAAAGAAAAGTATTTGTCCATTTTCATGTTGGTCTTGGCAATGCAACTATTTTCCATGGTGGCTGGTAGCCAGGTATCAGTTCAGTTCCCTGGGATTTTGTGACATGTAGTCATCCTACCCCCTCATTCCCTGGCAGTCTACTGGTGGGTATGCATCCAATTCCCTGATGACCTTATATAATAAAAGCAAAATACTGCAGGTGCTGGAAATCTGAAATAAAAACAAAAAATGCTGGAAATACTCAGCAGGTCTGGCAGCATCTGTGGAAAGCGAAGCAGAGTTAACGTTTCAGGTTCTGATGAAAGGTCACTGACCTGAAACGTTAACTCTGCTTCTGCCTCCACATCTGCCGCCAGACCTGCTGAGTATTTCCAGCATTTTTTGTTTTTATCCCTGATGACCTTATGATGGGTGAACATCTGACCACCTACCTGTAAAGGACTGAATATGCCATCAGATTCCTTGGTACTCTAATGATAATGAGGCATTCATTACCCTGGCAGTCCACAAGGAGTGCTACCTATTCCAGCACTAGAGTTTACTTCTGCTTGCAATTAAATGTGAACTGACAAACCTTTGAACCAGCGTTATCATTGGCTATTCTGAATGCTCATCCATATGATTCAATAATATATGTGATATAATGATACAAATGTCCTAGTAACTAGTACAATTAAAAAGTAATATTTATGCCATGTACATTTTTGATATAACAATGTAAGATTATGTTACAGCATAACAGAACAATGTAACTGATAGCACTCAGGTTCCACGTGTTTTTATTCGGTATGTAACTGATTTATGGTAATGAGACACTCAGGATACAAAAAAAAAATTAAAAGCAGGTCCCAAGACCTGTGCACACATTAATCATATGAAAGCTTTTATTTATTATTTTCTTCTGTATTTCCGCTTTAAAAAATGTATTGTAGACCACAGCAACAATAAATGTCAGGGGTGCTGAGTGTGCCTGGTAAAAAACAGCTCTTACTCATGCTGATTAAACACCTCTGCCTGTAGCCTGAGCATTTATTCAGTATAAGTAGGAGTTGTTTATTATCCTGTATATTCAGGGCCTCTGATATATAGCACATAATAAAAATACCAATGCGAAATTGAAAAACCCCAGTTGCTGGAGTGTTCTGGTTGTGTAGCAGATCACTTACGTCAAATTTCTTGAATCAGCTAAGCAGGAGTGTGAAGAATTTCATGAGGTCACCTCCATACTGTTGAGTAGGGAGCCCCTTAAATGGATATTGCAATTCAGTGCAAGAAAGAACTGACACCAGCTGTCACTCTATTAAAAGTACTCCTCCTGCTGACAAAATAAGGAATCAAAGTCATAGAGGCACCTGCCTGAATGCTGCAGCTTTGGGTTTGACGTTTTATTCTGTAAGTGAAGGGATGCTTTTGTTCCTCAGAAATGATAGCCAAAAAGAAAACTCTTAAAAGTTTGACACATAGGGTTGAAAATGTTTATTTATATCTTGGAAGTCCTTAACCCTTACAAAGAGAGTAGTTCCCTTTTTGAGCTCTATGCAGGGTGTAATTCTAAACTATTGTAAATCAACTCCACAAAATATTCTTTTCAATAAGCCTGCACTTCAGGTCAGCCTCTAAATTAAGTACTGTAGCTGAAAAACATGAGCTGAATGCACTAAAATAATTTGTTTAATTTTTTCCTGCTCTGAGAATGGGTGGGGGGTAAATGAATGGTTGTAAACCAATATGGCTGTCTATCTTATGATATGCCTTTTTTAACAACTGTATTCACAGCATCTTAAACACTCTGACAGTCACATACAAAAAGGGAGCATTGTATTTATAACATTTAGTTGAAGTTTTTACAAGCAGTTTTTTTTGATCAGGTTTTTATCCAAGAAACCTTCTGGGTTTGTGGAAAAGATGATTGACAGTAAGATTACCTACCAAATCTGAGACAATATTTGTTCCAAGTTCTGCACCTCCCGCTCAATTTCCAACAAATACACAAATTTCTGACTGAATTTTGATGTTTACAATGAAAATGCATTTCATTAAATCAGTCACGTATTTAATGTACGACAAAATAGGCAGTGCTAGGAACTTGTGGATTCAGTATGAAATATTTCTGCATACAAGGTGTTCAGGAAAGATAGGGAAGGAAAGAAAGGAGGAAGGGTGGTAGTATTGATTAAGGAGAATATTAGTGCTAGAAAGAGAGGATGTCCAAGAGGGTTCAAGAACAGAATCTATTTGGTTAGAGTAAAGAAACAATAGGGATATCACTACACTACTGGGTGCATTTTGTAGGCCACCAACTAATTGGAATGGTTTAGAGAAGCAAATTTGTAGTGTAATTATATAGAGGTGTAAAAATTCTTTAATTATCTAAATATAAACTGGGATAGTAAAACTCTAAAGGGCAGAAAGGGAGAAAGTTTTTGAAGAGTGTTCAGGAGAATTTTCTTGTTCAGTATGTTTCCGGCCCAATGAGAAAGGAGGCATTGCTTATTGTGGTTCTGGGGAAGAAGATGGGTCAAGTGGATCAAGTGTCAGCAGGGCAATATTTCGAGAACAGTAATCATTGTATCATAAAGTTTTGGTGAATTATGGAAAAGGACAAGGATCAATCTAGTGTAAAAATACTGAATTAGAGGAGGGTCAATTTTATTGAGATGAGAATAGATCTGGCCCGGGTAAATTGAAATCAAAGATTGGCGGGCAAAACTGTAACGGAACAATGGGCTGCACTTAAAGAGGAGATGTTTCAGGTATAGTCGAGGCACATTCCCACAAGGGGGAAAGATAGGGAAGCAAAGCCAGAGCTTCCCAGAAGACAAAGAGATAAAGAATAAGATTAAGCAGAAAAAGGGCATGTATGACAATAGTCAGGCTGATAATACAAATGAGGACCAGGCTGAATATAGAAAATCCAGAGGGGAAGTGAAAAAGCAAATAAGAGAGGCAAAGAGAGAGTATAAGAAGAGACTGCCAGCTAACATAAAAGGGAATCCAAAAGTCTTCTATAGGCAAATAAATAGTAAAAAGATAGAAGAGGAGGGGTGGGGCCAATTAGGGAGCAAAAAGAGGATTGACACATGGAGACAGAGGGTATATCTGAGGTACTAAATGCATATTTTGCATCTGTCTTTACCAAGAAGATGCTGCTGAAGTCACATTGAAATAGGATGTAATTGAGACACTAGATGGACTAAAAATTGATAAAGAGGAAGTATTAGAAAGGCTGGTTGTACCTAAAGTTGATAAGTCATACAGTCATAGAGAGATACAGCACTGAAACAGGTCCTTCGGCCCACCGAGTCTGTGCCGACCATCAACCACCCATTTATACTAATTCTACATTAATCCCATATTCCCTACCACATCCCCACCTTCCCTCAATTCTCCTACCACCTACCTACACCAGGGGAAATTTACAATGGCCAATTTACCTATCAACCTGCAAGCCTTTGGCTGTGGGAGGAAACCAGAGCACCCACACGGTCACAGGGAGAACTTGCAACTCCACACAGGCAGTACCCAGAACAAACCCAGGTTGCTGGAGCTGTGAGGCTGTGAGTCACCAGGACCTTATGAATGGAAGTAAGAGAGGAAATTGCGGAGGTCCTGATCATAATCTTACAAACCTCCTTGGATACAAGGGTGATGCCAGAGGACTGGAGAATTGCAAATGTTATTCCATTGTTCAGAAAAGGGTCTAAGGATAAATCAGACAACTACCGGCCAGTCAGTTTAACCTCAGTGGTAGGAAAGTTTTTAGAAATGATAATCCGGGACAAAATTAACAGTCACTTGGACATGTGTAGATTAATTAAGGAAAGCCCACATGGATTTGTTAGAGCCAAATTGTGTTTAACTAACTTAATTGAAGTTTTTGATGAGATAGCAGGAAGGGTTCATGAAGACAACATGTTTGATGTGGTGTATATGGACTTCCAAAAGGTGATTGATAAAGTGCCACGTAATAGGCTTTCCAAGAAAATTGAATCTCAAGGAATAAAAGGGACAGTGGCAGCATGGATACGAAGTTGGTTGAATGACAGGAAATAGAGAGTAGTGGTGAATGGTTAGTTTTCAGACTGCAGGAAGGTATACAGTGTGGTACCCCAGGGGTCGGTACTAGGACCACTGCTCTTCTTGATATATATTCATGACCGAGGCTTGGGTGTACAGGGCACAATTTCAAAATTTGCAGATGTCACAAAACTTGGAAATATCGTGAACTGTGAGGTTGATAGTGATAGACATCAAGAGGATAGAGAATGGGTGGACAGGTGACATGAAATTTAATACCAAGAAGTGTGCGGTGATGTATTTTGGTAGGAAGAAAGAGCAGTCGCAATATAAAATAAAGGATGCAATTCCAAAGGCGGTGCAGAAACAGAGTGGTCTGGGGGTATATGTGCACAAATTGTTGGGCAGGTTGAGAAAGTGGTTTCAAAGGAATATGGGATCCTGGGCTTTATAAATAAAAGCATTGAGTACAAAAATAAGGAAGTTATGATGAACCTTATAAAACACTGGTTTAGCCTCAAAAGGGGCATTGGGTCCAATTCTGGGCACCGCACTTAAGGAAGAATGTGAAGGCTTTCGAGAGGGTGGAGAAAAGATTTACTAGAATGGATCCAGTGATGAGCAACTTCAGTTACATGGATAGATTGGAGAAGCTGGGGCTGTTCTCCTTAGAGAAGAGAAGGCTGAGAGGAGATTTGATAGTGGTGTTCGTTATCATGAGGAGTCTAGACAGAGTTGATTGAGAGAAACTGTTCCCATTGGTGGAAGAGATGAGAATCAGAGGACACCAATTTAAGGTGATTGCAAAAGAACCAGAGGCGACATGAGGAAAAGCTTGTTTATGCAGTGAGTTGTTAGGATTTGGAATACACTGCTTGACAGTGTGGTGGAGGCAGATTCAATCATGTCTTTCAAAAGGGAGTTGGATAAACAACTGAAGAGATAAATTTTGCAGGGCTACAGCAAAAGGGCTGGGATGTGGGACTAGCTGATTTGCTCTTTCAGAGAGCCAACACAAACACAATGGGCCCAATGGCCTCCTTCTGTCCTATAACCATTTGATGATTCTATGATTCTATCTCAGTCCTAAATGGCCAGCTCCTTATCCTGAGATTATATCCTCTAGTTTAAGATGTTCCAACTGGGGAAACAACGTCTCAGCGTCTATCTTGCCCAGCTGTTTAAGAATTTTATACTTTTCAATAAGATCACCACTCATTCTTCTAAACTCCAGAGAATACAGACCTATTCTACTCAATATATCAGGCTGTTCTATCCATTCACTGCCTTATGTATATTCACACCATGTTAAGTCAGGCATGTCCCTTATCAATGAGTTGGAAGTCCCAATCCACCCCTCAAGATGCCCTTGGGCTCAATGGATCTAAGACAGCTGTCAGCATTCATTACATTCCTTACCAAAGGTAACTTGATCCGTCCCGTCTCCTTTCCCTTTTTCTTTTTTTTTGCTATACCAATGCATTGGATCATGCAGTATTACAATGCTAATATGATGAGTTCCCAGTCTCATGGATGTTTGGGTAAGTAAAGAAATCAAGCCAATTATTCAAAGGCAGGGAAACCCAACAGAAGAATGAGTTAATTTAAGCTGCTCTAGTGTGTTCTGTTTTGCATGGAGGGACCTAACGTTAGAGGGAATTGAGCTAAAAAAATTTGTATTCAACCAGTTTGGACGTAGTTTTTAAAACTTTTTATACCACTTTTTGTGATCTTGTGCCTCATTAATGCAATATTCTGGTGGCCTGTAATACACCCGAAGCTTGCCCTGTCTTCCAACAGCCAGTCTGACACTTTATGTAACAGCTTCTTTATTTGGCCCTATTGCATTTTAGAATGTAGTCCAGCCATTGTTTGCTCCCTCAGTTCCTCCTTCAGGTTCATGATGCCAGTGGTAATTAAAATGTTCATTGCGTCATGCCAAAATTGTATGTTTAATCAGGTTCAGACATGGGTTTAAGAGACAACTGAATGCATTTCTAGAGGAAAAAAATGGTTGAGATATATGTAAAAGGAAAAATTTGTTTTCCTATTGCTCATAATTCCTGCATTCTAAATGTATAAAAGTCCTTAAAGAATAAATGCAATCACCCCAGACTAATGCATCATGAATCCAAACTCACAGACATTTACTTTACCTTGCAGTCCATAACTGACCAGTTCCCTGACTCCAGAGTTCAAAGAGCTATACATACTTGTCTGACATATTCAGACATTAATAAGGCTCTTGAACATTTGCTAATACTTTTCTCCACATATTTAGGCTAGACAGTCTTGGGTATTGACCAAAATTCCTCAATTCAACATAGAAAAGTCTATTTCATTTAGTTTTATGAGAGAAATGAGCATTTTGTATGAGAATTATTTTGATTAACACATTTTAATTGATTGTATGCATTAATTTTTGCAACAGAGCAAAAATCCAAAATATTAACTTTCTCTCATGTGAGATTGCAGCAATCCATTTAATTATTTGTACACTAAATTTACCAGAATTGGTTTGCAGGTCATGCCCGCCTGAAAATTTTTTTAAAATTGCATTTATATAGTGCCTTTCAGGACCACCAGACGTCTCAAAGCACTGTACAGCTAATGAAGTACTTTTTGACGTGTAGTCACGGCTGTAATGCAGAAATCACAGCAGCCAGTTTGCTCTCAGCAACCTCCCACAAACAACACTGTGATAATGACCAGATAATCTGTTTTTGTGATGTTGATTGAGGGATAAATATTGGCCAGGACACTGAGAAAACTCTCCTGCTCTTCTTGAAAATAGTACCATGGGATCTTTTACATTTGCCTGAGCAAGAAGATGGGGCGTTGGTTAAATGTCTCTCTCAGCCAAAAGACAGCACTTCCAACAGTGCAGCACACCCTCAGTACTGTACTGGAGTGCCAGCCTTGATTTTTATGCTCAAGCCCTGGAGTGGGACTTAAACATACAAGCTTGTGTCCTAATGGTGAGAGTGGCACCAACTGAGCCACCACTGACAAATTGAGTACAGGCTGGTGGCAGAACTTCCCATTTAAGCATGAGCCCCTTAATAAGGCAACCTCCAACAGCTTTGCTATCCCAGAAACCATTGCCACCCTTGGCTGGCATAACCGGGGTCAATAACTGTGGTGAATCCAGCTCCGGAAAGGTAGGCTGTTCTCGCTGAAGGAAGACGGAAAATAAAAACTGAAATCAAACTGTAACAATATAAATGAAATATTTTTTAAACTTTGCAGCCCAGTTTGCAAGACCCATTTAAATCGGGAGAACATGAACATTTCACGTAATGACACATAAAAATTGAACAATACAGCACTGTGAAAGGGTATTTTACACATATCATTTTGCATCCCTACATGATATTCCCACTCCATATTTTTCCTTTCCCAAGGTTTCAGGAAAACTATTATTTTTCTTACAGTTAATTGGTTTCCTGTATGCAATTATTGCATATAAAGAAACATTATTCAGGGGCTTCTAATTTTTCTTTCATTATTATGCGAATTTCTGTACGTTTTTAGGCTAAAATGATTTTAAGAGGCTTTCCAGTGTTGCACTTCAGGTCCATAATTTAATTGAATTCTCTAAAATGTAGTCTGACATATTTATGTATCACTGCTGAAAATTCCTGCACTCTTAGTAAAATTCTCATCTGGCAGAACAAATGATGACCTGAGACAGATTTAGATTTTCACAGATTTTTGTAGGCATCTGCTGTGATGAAAAAAAATGTTGGACATAATTGTACCACTTAATGTCCTAGTTTCTCTAATGAATCCTTGAAACAGTTGACGTCTGAATGTGCCCTTAAAGGACCAGAAGCAGGCCTAATTAGTCTGTCACTGAGCAGAGCATCCAAAGGAAATTGCCTAATACTAATAAGGTTTACTGTGTAGCTGAGATACTGTAGTTAATCTGAGGTTCGGAAACATGTACTTCATCTGAATAATGGAGATCAGTTTCCTCTGCTGTGTATTCTGCAATCTAAATCAAGCTGGCTTATATTGTGCAAGTAAAGAAAAGCCCTTGTGCAAAATTGATGTTGTTATATCAGGAAGAATTTTCAAGCTGTACTGAAGATATCTATGGCAGTTAATAAATATTGAACCATTTTTTGCTGATCAATGAGCATATGCAAGTTGGTGCAAAGTATGAACAAGCATTTCAGGTTCACCTCATTAAGAGATTAAAAACTTAAGTTGGCTGCTATTTGCAAATTTCTTGTATTATGAGATGCCTGTCCTGAAGTAAGGATAACTTGCCCAGAAAAAGTAGGATTGCATTTGACACACAAAAAAATTAAAGATTGACCAGCATTTGCTCATGAAGTAATTCAGTCAATCTTAAGAGTTCTAGGTTTAGATTAACTAATTGGAATGGAGGTAGTTTTCATTCTATTGGAAAAAAGCTTTTTCAGTGTCCTCCCCATTCCATAAATAAGAAGGAAAGTGGGACTTGAGTTTCTGAGGAAAAAAGTAAGTTTAAAAAGTAGAAAAGAGAAATGATTTGGATAGACAGAATAGGATATATAGATAAATTAAAAGAGAATAAAAATTGAAAATGGGAAAGTTAAGGGTTTTAGATCTTTTTTCTTCAAAGACGTTTCTAAGTGTTTCATTATATCATGTTAGTATTGCAGTAACAAAGCTATACCTAACTTGAGTATCTTTATTAGTTAATACTAATGTTTGCTTCCACACCAGTATGTAAGCTGAATATATGGCCGACTCAAGGATATTTAAATTTCTTTGTACCAATTGGTGGTCTAAGAGTTACTTATGTAGTAGTCTGGGCAGAAAGGCAGGGTATTTGATCTTGAGCAATGTGTGAAGTGAAATATTTATGTAAAATTTTCAATTCCCATTGAACCGTAGATGCTGAACATTCGAGTCTATTGCTTGTTAATCACAGCTGACAGTAAGTTGCCAGCCAATGCAAAGTTGGTTGAAATTATTTCAGTTTATAATTTTAATAAGGAGATCTGAGACAATTGACCTATATAAGTGAACTCATTTTACAACACTCTGACATGAGAGGTAGCACAATGATGGTGTTTGGCAGTCATTACCATATCAATTGAAACATGCTAAGTTTCCACCATGACTTGCCTTGGCTTCACCAGCACTGAACCAGAGTGCTGTCAATCAAACACAGAACTATTCAATCATGTGCTTACCAGCAGCCAGTGGGATTGCTGGAACGTGAGACAATAGAATAATCATGTAGTTATAATTAGCCAGTGAGATTACTTAAAGCCATTTGAAAGCTCATATGATTACCACTGGTCAATGAGATGCTTAAAATGGACACCCAACTTTTTTTATCGTTAGTCAATCTTTCATGGTATTATGCATGGAGCCAAGACTAAGTATAATCTTCAGTGGAGTAGGATTAGAGAGCATGGCAGTATTAAATCATGGCACACAGATATAATGCAGTCTCCATTTTAATGCGGTACATTCTGTCCTTTATTTTTACATAATATTTTGTATTATAGTTTATTATATAATTTATAGTTATACAGAAAAACATGTCAAGAACTGAAGAGCATAAGAAATAAGAGCAGGAATAGACCATTTTGCCAGTCCAGCCTGCTCCGTCATTCAGTAAGATCATGGCTGATCTTCTACATCAACTCCATCTTCCTGCACTATCCCCATATTCCTTGATTCCCTTCATATCCAAAAATAAAAAGGTGTCTCATTGTCCACCTGTACAAGCAGGAAGGAACTCACCAATCTTGTGACAATCACAGAGGGATCTCACTCCTCTCCATCGTTGGCAAAGTCTTCACCAGAATCCTTCTAAACCGTTTCGTGCAACATCTTGAACAGGATCTGCTGCCAGAGAGTCACTGCGGTTTCAGAACAGGTCAAGAAACTACCAATATGGTGTTTGCAGTTAGACAGCTGCAGGAGAAATGCCAAGAACAGAATATGGACCTCTAAACAACATTTGTTGACATGACCAAGGCCTTCGACACAGTCATGAAGACTGTTGGAAGATAAGAGTCAGAGAGTTATACAGCACAGAAACTGGCCATTCGTCCCATCGTGTCCATGCCAGCCATCAAGCACCAATCTATTCTAATCCCATTTTCCAGCACTTGGCCCGTAGCCTTGTATGCTATGGCATTTCAAGTGCTCATCTAAATATTTTTTAAATGTTGTGAGGGTTCCTGCCTCTACCACCCCTTCAGGCAGTGTGTTCCAGATTCCAACCACCCTCTGGGTGAAAACCTTTCCTTCAAATCCCCTCTAAAGCTCTTGCCCCTTAACTTAAGTCTATGCGCCCTGGTTATTGACACCTCCACTAAGGGAAAAAGGTTCTTCCTATCTACCCTATCTATGCCCCTCATAATTTTGTATACCTCAATCATGTCCCCCCCTCAGCCTTCTCTGCTCTAAGGAAAACAACTCTAGCCTATCCAGTCTCTCTTCATAGCTGAAATGCTCCAGCCCAGGCAACATCCTGTGAATCTCCTCTGCACCCTCTCCAGTGCAATCACATCCTTCCTATAGTGTGGCAACCAGAACTGTACACAGTACTCCAGCTGTGGCCTAACTAGAGTTTTGTACAGCTACATCATAATCTCCCTGATCTTATATTCTGTGCCTCAGCTAATAAAGGCAAGTATCCCACATGTCTTCCTAACCACCTTATCTACTTGTGCTGCTGCCTTCAGTGATCTATGGACAAGTACACCAAGTCCCTCTGACCCTCTGTACTTCCTAGGGTCCTACCATCCATTGTATATTCCCTTGCATTGTTAGTCCTTCCAAAATGCATCACCTCACACTTCTCAGGATTAAATTCCATTTGCCACTGCTCTGCCCATCTTACCAGTCCATCTATATCATCCTGTATCTAAGGCTTTCCTCCTCACTATTTACAACACCACCAATTGTCGTGTCATCTGCGAACTTACTGATCATACCTCCTATATTCACTTCTAAATCATTAATGTACACTACAAACAGCAAAGGTCCCAGCACCGATCACAGGCTTCCACTTGCAAAAACAACCCTCGACCATCACCCTCTACCTTCTGTCACTAAGCCAATTTTGGATCCAATTTGCCAAATTGCCCTGGATCCCATGGGCTCTTACCTTCTTGACCAATTTCCCGTGCGGGACATTATCAAAAGCCTTATTGACGTCCATGTGGAGTACATCAACTGCTTTACCCTCATCTACACACCTAGTCACCTCCTCGAAAAATTCAATCAAATTTGTTAGACATGATCTCCCCCTGACAAAGCCATGCTGACTATCCTTGATTAATCACTGCCTCTCCAAATGGAGATTAATCCTGTCCCTCAGAATTTTTTCCAATAGTTTCCCTACCACTGATGGTAGACTCACCGGCCTGTAATTACCTGGTTTATTCCTACCACCCTTCTTGAACAATGGTACCACATACCTTGTCCTGCAGTCATCTGGCACCTCTCCTGTGGCCAGAGAGTATTTGAAAATTTGTGTCAGAGCCCCTGCTATCTCCTCCCTTGCCTCACATAGCAGCTTGGGATGCATCTCATCTGGGCCTGGATTTTTATCCACTTTTAAGCCTGCTGAAAATGCTAATACTTCCTCCCTTTCAATGCTAATTTGTTCAAGTATATCACAATCCTCCTCCCTGATCACTACACTTACATCGTCCGTCTCTATAGTGAACACAGATGAAAAGTAATCATTTAAAACCTCACCTACGTCCTCCGGCTCCACACACTTTGGTCCTCAATGGGCCCTACTCATACCCTGGTTATCCTCTTGCCCTAAATATACTTACAAAATGCCTTGGGATTTTCCTTTATCTTGCCCGCCAGTGTTTTTTCATGCCCCCTCTTTGCTCTCCTAATTACATTTTCAAATACCCCCCTACACTTTCTATACTCCTCTAGGGCCTCCGCTGTTTTCAGCCCTCTGAATCTGCCATAAGCCTCCTTTTTATTCCTTATCCAACCCTTGACATCCAGGGTTCCCTGGACTTGTTGGTCCTACCCGTCACTTTTTCGAGAACATGTTGGCCCTGAACTCTCACTATTTTCTTTTTGAATGACTCCCACTGGTCTGATGGAGACTTTCCTACAAGTAGCTGCTCCCAGTCCACTTTGGCCAGATCCTGTTTTATCATATGGAAATTGGCCTTCCCCCAATTCTGTACCTTTATTTCCAGTCCATCTTTGTCCTTTTCCATAACTACCTTAAATTTTACAGAGTTATGATCACGATTACTGAAATGCTCCCCCACTGACACTTGTACCATTTGTCTGGCTTCATTCTCTAGGATTAGGTCTAGTACCGCCCCTTTTCTTGTAGGACTTTCTATGTGCTGGCTCAAAAAGCTCTCCTGGATGCGCTTTAAGAATTCCACCCCCTTTAAGCTTTTGCACTAAGATTATCTAGTTAGAGTCATACAGCACAGAAACAGGTCCATCGTGTCTGTGCCGGCCATCAAGCACCTAACTATTCTAATCCCATTTTCCAGCACTTGGCCCATAGCTTTGTATGCTATGGCATTTCAAGTGCTCATCTAAATACTTCTTAAATGTTGTGAGTTAATATTGAGGAAGTTGAAATCCACTACTATTATTACCCTATTATTTTTACACCTCTCTGAGATTTGCCTACATATCTGCTCCTCTATCTCTCCCTGCCTGTTTGGAGGCTCTCCCAGCAAAGTGACTGCCCCCTTTTTGTTTTTAAGTTCGACCCATGTGGCCTCATTTGAGGAACCTTCTGAGATATCATCCCTCCTCACTGCAGTAATTGACTCCTTGATCAATAGTGCAATGCCACCTCCACTTTTACACCTGCAAATGCCAAAGGTTCACAATCCTCTGAGTGAAGAAAATTCTCCTCAACTCAGTACAAAATGGTCGACCCTTATTCTGAGCCTGTCACCCCTGGTTCTGGACTCCCCAGCGAGGGGAAACATCCTCCCAGCATTTACCCTGTCAAGCCCTTAAGAATTTTATGTTTCAATGTCATCACCTCTCATTCTTCTAAACTCTAGGGAATGTAGTCTACTCAATCTCTCTGCATAGGACAATCCCCCCATTCCAGGAATCGGTCATGTGAACCTTCATTGCTCTCTCACTCTAAGGCAAGTATATGTTTCCCTATGTAAGGAGAAAAAAATTGTACACAGTAATCCAAATGTGGTCTTACCAAGATCCTATATAATTATAGTAAGGCTTTTTTTTTCTCTTATACTCCAATCCTTTTGTAATAAAGGCTAACAGACCATTTGCTTTCCTAATCGTTTTGCTGTACCTGTCGATTAACTTTCTGTGATTTATGTGCAAAGGCACCCAGGTCCGTTTGAATGCCAGCATTTTGCAGTATCTCCCTAGTTAAAAAATATTCTGTTTTTCTATTTTTAATACCTAGATAGGTAACGTCATATTTCTTCACATCATATTCCATCAGCTACATTCTTGCCCATTCACTTAACCTGTCTATATCCTTTTGCAGTCTCTTTGCATCCTCCTTACAGCTTATTTTCTCACCTAGTTTTATATCATCAGCAAACTTGGATGTATTACATTCAGTCCCCTCATCTAAATAAAAACAAGAAATGCTGAAAATACTCAGCAGGTCTGGCAGCATCTGTGGAGAGAGAAGCAGAGTTAATGTTTCAGGTCAGTGACCCTTCATCATTCCCCTCACCCAAATCATTGATATAGATTGTAAATAGCTGAAGCCCAAGTACTGATCCTTGCCGCAGTAAATAGCTGCAGCCTGCCAGTGGTTAGCACCGCAGCCTCACAGCTCTAGCGACCCGGGTTCAATTCTGGGTACTGCCTGTGTGGAGTTTGCAAATTCTCCCTGTGTCTGCGTGGGTTTCCTCCGGGTGCTCCGGTTTCCTCCCACAGCCAAAAGACTTGCAGGTTGATAGGTAAATTGGCCATTATAAATTGCCCCTAGTATAGGTAGGTGGTAGGGGAATATAGGGACAGATGAGGATCAGGTCGGAATATGGGATTAGTGTAGGATTAGTATAAATGGGTGGTTAATGGTCGGCACAGACTCGGTGGGCCGAAGGGCCTGTTTCAGTGCTGTATCTCTAAAAAAAAATCTTGAAAATTATCCGCTTAATCCTACCCTCTGTTTTCTATCTGTTAACTAATCCTCAATCCATCCTAATATATTGCCCCTCTTGAGCTCTAATGTTATGTAGTAACCTCATGTGTGGCACCTTATCGAATGCTGTTTGAAAATCCAAAGACACTACGTCCACTTGTTGCCCCTTATCTACCCTGCTACTTACAACCTCAAAAAACTCTAACATGATTTCAAATTTCAAATGCATCAAACAGGATTTCCCTTTCATAAATCTGTTGACTCTGCCCAAACATATTAGGATTTTCTAAGTGCTCTGTTACCACTTCCCTAAAAATAGATTCTTGCAATTTTCCTACTACAATGTCAGGCCAACGTACCCATAGTTCCCTGTTTTCTCTCTCCCTCTTTTTTGAATAGTGGGGTTATGTTGGCTGTGGGGACCATTCCAAAATCTAGGAAACTCTGGAAGATCAAAACCATTGTATCTATTATCTCTGTAGCCACATCCTTTAAAACCTTAGGATGTAGGCCATCAGGTCCCGCAGACTTGTTGGCTTTTAGTTCCATTAATTTCTCCAGTACTATTTCATTACTAATACTAATTTATTTAAGTTCCTCATTCTCAGTAGACCCTTGGTTTCCCATTATTTCTGGATTTTTTTTGTAGAGAGCCAGAAAAGGAGGGAAGGGGCAAAGAGTGAAAGGTGGGATCTATGATAGTGTAGAAAGCAGGAGAGATTAAATAGCAAAAGAGATGTTAATGCAAGGCAAAAAGAAATGGTGATGGATGCTGTGGAAGTCAGTGGGCTTGTAATATGCATTGACTCCCATAACGACTTTGATTATACTTTCTGCCACTCTGCTTCCTGTAAGGATTCTATTCCATTCTCCCAGTTGTTCCATCTCTGTCACATTTGTTCTGATGATGCCATCTCCCATATCAGTGCTTTCAATATATCTTCCTTTCTCCTCAATAGAGGATTCTCCTTCACCGTGGTTGACTGGGTCCTCTACCAAGACCGTTCCATTTCCCACACTTCTGATCTCACCCTTTCCCCTCCCTCCCAGAACAATAATAGGGTTCACCTTGTCCTCACCTTCCACCCCACCAGCTTCCACATTCAATGGATCATCTCTGCCATTTCCGCCATCTCCAATGTGATGCCACCAACAAACAAATCTTTTGTTACCTTCCCCTTTCAGCATTCTGAAGGGACTATTCCCTCTTCAATAACTTGGTCCACTCCCCTCAAACACCTTCCCCTTCCCATGACACTTTCCCATGCAAGCACAGGAGATGCAACACCTTCCCTTTTACCTCCTCCCTTTCCACTGTCCAAGGCCCGAAACCCTCTTTCCACAAGTAAACACCAATTTATATGTACTCCTTTCAATTTAGTATAACGCATTCACTGCTCAAAATGCTATCTTCTCTACATTGGAGAGACCAAAGGTAAATTGCATGACTGCTTTGCAGAACACCTCCATTTAGTCTGCAGGCATGACTTTGATCTTCCGGTTCCATTCTGACCTCTCTGTCCTTGGCCTCCTGCAGTGTTACAATGAAGCTCAAGGGAACGTTAAGGAACAGCACCTCATCTTTCGATCCAGCACTTTACAGCCTTCCGGACTCAACATTGAGTTCAACAATTTCAGATCATAACCTTTGCCCCCGTTTTGTTTCCTCTTCCTTTCCTCATTTTTTTTTCTTTTCAGATGATCGCTGTTCATGATCCTCCTATTCACATTATTTGTTTCGTAACTTATCACATTATCATCCCATATTGCCTTGCAGCGTCATCCATTTTGTTGTTTAATCTCTCCTGCCTTACATCATATCACAGACCTTGCCTTTTGTTCTTCCCCCCTTTCTCCTTTCCCTGCTTCTGTACTTGCTTAAAACTTGTTACATTTCTAATTAATAAGCAAGTCACACAACAATTGCACCAAGGTCCAGCCATAAAGATACAATTACCATTAATAAATCTCAATATGATATACTGAGAAAGACAGATGATAGACATAGTCCCAATAGGTGAAGTTAACCATTTGATGAATCAGTGGAGATAAGTAGATATAAAAGTAAAGAGAGCAGAAGAGCCAATGGACTAAAAATTCAATTAGACCTGTTAGTGGGCATAGGAATCGCGATTACCCTGCCATTGGTCGAGGTGATACATGCAGCATGCAAACTTTGTGCTGCCTGCTCATCTCAATGAGTGTGGTGTGCAGCCCAGTGCAAAAAGCACTGTTGACTGACTGCACACTCAGCAGGGGGAACAGGCGCTTGCGTGACAAGCACACCTTACAGCTAGCCCACCCTTCTTACAGTTAGCCTGTTCCTCTTAAACAGGAGGTTCATTCAGGCTGCAGCAGCTGGTGGAACTGTTAGTTAAAGTCTTTGAGAGAAGGAAGAAGACTGCCAATGGAGCAACAGGCCAGAGAGAGGGTTCCCAGGTTCTCTGATGCGGTGCGGGAGGTTTTAGTCCAGGAGGTTGTGTTTCTGCAAGGGACCAGGAGGCCCTCAAGGCATACCCTGCAAAGGGAATCAGAGCAGGTGGCCAGCCAGATGAATTCCAGGAGTCTAATCCCAAGGACCTGGCTGCAGTGCCAAAACAATTCAATGACCTCATGCGAGTGATCAAGGTGAGTGAATGCATATTCCAATGCCATTTCCTACCCATCGCACCATGACCCTGTTATGCTGCTCAATGCACCACAGCCACACTGCACAGCAATCAGGACTCACGTTTAACATTCAGATGTTAACATCCACACCAACTCACATACTTACCAATACTGCAAGCCTCACGCCTACCTCTTGCAGCATCCACATACTTCCAGCTATTCAGCTATGACAAGCACATCACTCAAACACATTGCAAAACACTCACCAACACTCTTCCCACTCTCTTGCAGGTCAAGGTCACACACAACAAAAGGCAGCAGCAGAGAACCGGTGGAGGATAGGCATGTCTGTATCTTCTGAGCCCCTTGGAGGGCATTATAGCCATTCAACCAGCTTCGCCCAGAACATTCAGGTGATGAAGGACTTGCTTAGTGACTTAAAGGCTGGTGTATAGACCTGTTGCTCCCAGTAGGCCTTCCTCTTGTCATTCAGTGGAACAATGAGCACAGGCAATGCAGAACAGGACAAGCTGCTAGAAGATGGTGGACGAAGAAGATGAGAAGGGGGACCAGGAGGTCATAACCACAAGGGTCTATAGGGAGCAGATCTGTTGGAGAACAGATTCCTGGAGTGCTGTGATGCCCTGGAAGCTGCTTTTCATACTGATATCCAGTACTATGATGACTGCAGTCTGAGCTTCCACTGCAGTGGGTGGATACTTCTTGTGCTGAAATGGAAGCTGAGACTTCAGCCATCAGACACTACATCGTGGTTGGTTCTGCAAGAGTGTTGATGGAGCTGGCCATCCATTCCATTTGGAAAGAATGGGTTTCAAGTTCCGAACAAATCCCTATGTCAAGTTGGTGCTGGCATCCTCCATGTTCCTTGGCATTGCATACATGCTTTCCAGTAAGGTTCCCAATGCTCCAAGCATTTGGATCTGTACAACCATCAGCTTTCTTCTGTAGCCTGGTCATCAAAGTCATTATCTGAGTCCTCTGCAGCAGAAGTAGTGTGCAACCTTGCCCTCTGGCAAGCTGGCACTTACGCTATCCTTTGCCCTGCCCTGGCTGCATCGTGCTTGTTCCCATTGTCCTATCATGTCAGATTCTGCCTCAGTGCTATTCCCTTAATTATGTGCAGTGTAAGTACCTGAGCTGGTGGCTGCAACTGTGCAGTTGAGTGATGGTGTGTCTTCATTTTCACTGTCTTCTTGCTCTTCCTCCACTACCAGGACAGGTTGTAGTTCTTGGGTGTCTGAAAGGAAAAAGGGACAAAGGTAAGGTTGTGAGAGGAGAGGAGAAAGTGCATGCTTACACTATCAGTAATTTAGCTGTCAGAAGAGATTGTGAGACGAGAGAGAAGTGGGTTGTGTGGAGGTAGATTCAATATGAAGACACCGCCATCTTCAATGGCTTCAGCTTGGCCAGCAACCATGGCCTCAGCAATGGCTATTCCCATAATGGCCAGCACTATTTTCTCCATAGGGGTTAGAACATACAGATGTGTCTGTCCCTCTCTGGTTAGTTCCTGCTACCTCTGTTTGTGCACCACCTTCTCCTGCAGGAAGGAAGTGTGTCAATGAGTGTCATGCAATCTGTGTGGGTGATGTGGCTGTTACAGTTGAGCAGCTGGAATTGTGTGCAAGCTGTGAGATGTTGGTTTGAGGCTTACAACAGTGCTAAGTGTGTGAGGGTGAGGTGAAGCATACGAATGTTAGGGATGAATCCTGATTGAGATTATTGGTAGGTGAGTGATAGCAGTGTGGTGAAGGGAGCAGTGTCTGAGGCCAGTGGTGCAGTTGGTAGGATATGGCATTTGAAAATGCATTACTGGCCTTGGCGATTCATGTGAGATCATTTAACTTCCCCCTGCACTGCATCCATGTTTTTAGAACTATACTCCTGGCATTGACCTCATCCACTATCTCTTACATGTGTCTGGAGGGCCTCTGGCCCTCCCAAGGTTACAGAACTCCTCCATTCCAGCTTTTCCATCAAGACCTCCAGTGCAGCATCCAAAAACCTGGGTAACCATTCTCTCCCATGGTCAGCCATTCTTGATTTTGCATGGCACACTATTCCCAATGATCGCAGCAGCTGCAATGCACCTTCCATTTAAAAAATGCTAGCTTTAAGCAGTGCTCGGGATTAATCATATTGGGTCCCTTGCTGAAGCCAATGAACATTAAGGGGATTGCTGGCTGCCAAGGAGAAATCATGGTAATGAAGTTGGCATGCTGCCTGCATTCCATTGAATGGGTGTGGCTTAATTGCGCATCGCAACCGCTATGTCTGTACACGTGGGCTAACCAATTTTTCCCCCAATAAGTCCATGCAGCCCATCAATCCCACTGCTTTCCATATATAATATTCCCTATTTTGGACTTAATTCCATCTCCTGAGGGAGAGCAACGAGTTTCTGGCAAGACTTCCAAGAAGATAACAAATGGATGAAATTTCTCCCTAAGCTAATCTTGCGAAATGCCAGGATATCAATCCAACATTTCAGCTTTGGTTATTTAACTGTGATTAGATGCATTCCATACTTCCAGTAACATGGGAGCCATTATGTTCTGTCATGTGTTTGATCATCTATATGTTAGAAACTTTAATCCCATTTTTACTGGGGTCAAAAGCTCCTCTGTGTGATTTGTGGCAAAACCATCAATGCTTCCTTTATAAACCAGTTTACAAATTGTTACATATTTGCAACAGTAAACTCTAGGCTATAATATTTTAACTAGAGGTTGAATCAATACCAGATTAAGCGCAGATAGTGTATAAATTGAAATAGAGGCAGATAAGGCATTCTCCCATGAGTTTCAAAATGAAATAGGGTTCAAGCAATAGGGAATGTACTTGCTGCAGGTCATGAGAGACAAGTGTATTTTGTTCTTAGCTGGAATGGATAACCCCTCCTGTGTAAGGAGTCACACCCAGTGAGAACCAACAAAACAGTTTATCACACACGTCACTGCCAAATGTGACTTTTATGTCACCCATCACTGGAATTCAAATCAACAGTAGCAGTAAATGAGCACCAGAACAGCTACACTCCCAGCGGCTTGCTATCACTTCAAACATATCCAGTATGGACCTTCAGATATGTTCAAACTATTACCAAAATCAATAACCTATACATACATCAGTAAAACTTTCCACGGTTCTCCAAGTTCTATCCAGCTGCATCTGAGCCCTGGACTTTTCCTGACAATTTGTCTGGACTTTTACTGACAATTTGATGCCTGTTTTGTAGGTTTAAACATATCAAAAACAACACATTGTTAACAAAATTATAGAGTTACAGAGACAGAGAGTGATAAATATGAATGATAAATAGCACCCTTTAAATTAACTGAAAAATTATGTATATGTTTGATATGCCATGAGATGTCATACAGTCAGAGGCTCAAAGCACAATGCTTGCTTTGCCAAACATTGTACAGTTTGCCTCAATAAATATTGGACATCCCTATTGATTGGTTTTGTGAAATTATTTGTCGTTTTTATCTCTTAAATGTTTCATAAACTAGCCCAAATCTGTAGCACTGCTTGATTTGCACCACAATATGCATCCCTTCCCATAGAGCTGATTTCACTGTTTGCAAAAACAAAAGAGACAAGTTTGCCTTAAAAAAAGTCTTTCCTGAATAGAAAACAGCAACGACTCAGTATTTTCATTTCCCCACGGACAACATTTTGGAGCATACTACGCCTATATGGAAAGTTCCCGTTTCCTCAAAAACAGAAAGCTTGTCTCGTCTGTTCCACCATGGCAAGTCTCTGCCTGTTCATCGACTGCTGCTGTTGTGTCCTTTTGGCCCAGCTCCCATTTTCATGTTTCCAGACAGGAAATATGAATCAAAATAACATGACAGAAAAACATTAATTAGCTTTTGTGTGGGGCTTCGAGTCTTAATGAGGAACAGGATTGAAATAAACCTTTAATCCTCGATGAATGTTCCACTTTGTAAAACATTGAAGTCACTATCAGTTCTTTCTGATCATCGAAGGCTTTTAAAAATCACTCGGTTTCCTGTAAAGAAAACCTCATAAATAGTGGTTATGGCCTTAAAGGAACTCTGTTATCAACATGTTAAGATCAATTTTACGTGACAACAAACTCGTAGTATATATTACGTGGTGTCAGTAAAGAAAACTCATTCAAAATAACTTTCCATTGCTTGAAGTATTAATTCCATAGTAAATATTTAAAATGCTTTATGTATTCATTTTTCCACTAGATCTTTGTTGAGTCCTTTAAAAGACTAGATTTTAAGCACAATAAAAAAGGTTATTCGTCCCATGATATTGGTTCCTTCCAGAGTTCATGCACGGCAATCTCAATTGTAGGCTCCCCACCATAGATTCTTTACTCTTTTGATGTATGCCATGTGAATTAAATGTACCTATTGTCTCTATAACCCTGCATCCATTAAAAAGAGCAATCCAATTAGTCCCACTCTCCTGCTCTTTCTCCATTGTCCTGTAAATTTTTTCCCCTTTAAGTATTTATTTAATTTCTTTCTGAAAGTTACAATTGAATCTGCTTCCATCACCCTTTCAGGCAGTGAATTCCAGATTATAACAACTCACTGCAGAAAGCAATTCCCCTCATCTTGCCCCAAAGAGGAGTAAGAGTAGCCCTTCAACTAAGAGGCTTTACCATTCACTTCAGTGCAACACAGTCAGGCATCCCAGATTATAACGAAGCTACTGGCAAGCTTGCCGCAGCTTATTCCATAGATGCAAAAAATATATTTAGTTATAACTAATACTTCTTCTGAAGATGGCTTGCTTGAGTATATTGTTATTTTACATTCAGAGCTGTCAGCCTGTGAAATAAACCAGCAGTTAATTTACAGGAAACCTAAAGTTTCTAAGCCATACATAAATGCCACAAAAAACAATATAAAAACAACTACAGAAGAGCAGTGAGTTCTCTCAGTCCTGTGATTAACATTCTTTTCTCAAACCATACCGTCAAAAATCAGTTGTTGCTGTTTGTGGGATCTTGCAGTGTACAAGTCTACAAGATTTTTTGCAGGTGACAGGACAAGTTGATAAGGGATCCTTGGCTTTATGCATAGAGTACAAAAGCAAGGAAGTTATGCTAAAACATTATAAAACACTGGTTGGTCCCCTGGTTGAAGTATTGCATCCAATTCTAGGCACAGCACTTTAGAAAAGATGTTAAGGCCTTGGATACAGTGCAGAGGGCTCCCAAGTGTGTTGGCACTATTCAAACAGAGGTGGCTTCGGTGGATCAGACACGACCACAGGATGGAAGATGGTCGGATACCCAAGGACCTTCTGTATGGTGAGGTAGCCGGGGCCAGACGACCAGTGAGATGCTCAAAGCTCCACTTCAAGGATGCTTGCAAGCATGACATGAAGGCCCTAAATGTCAACGATCACACCTGGGAATCACAAGCTGGTGAAAGAGGGAAATGGTGACACATCCTGTAGACTGGTGTGCATTACCACGCCGACCAGTTGCTCCAGCAGTTTGGCAACAGGCACCAACATCAAAAACAACTCACAGTGTCACTTGGCAGCTTCACGTGCGACACTTGTGGCAGAACCTGCCTCTCAAGGATTGGCCTTCACAGCCATCAGCAAAGGTGCACCAAGAGAAGACACCCCACCTAAATGGATTGTTTGCTGCATGTCCATTGTAGATGGAAGGATGCCAAACATTCAACCTGTATCAGGGATGAGGAACTTCAGTTATGTGGAGAGACTAGAGAAGCTGGGGTTGTTCTCCTTAGAGCAGAGAAGGTTAGGAGGTGCTCAAAATTGTGAGAGGTTATGTTGAAGTAGATAGGAAGAATCAGTTTCCATTGATGGGTAGATATATAATCAGAGGACACAGATTTAAGATAAGCCCCAAAAGAACCAAGTGGGTGATGACGAGAATTTTCTTTACTCAGTGTGTTGTTGTGATCTGGGAAGCACTGCACGAAAAGGTGGTGGAAACAGGAGCAAAAATAACTCAGCTCAAAGTGTTTCATTCAATACAGGTTCAAATTTCTCTGATAAATATCCTACATTGTGGGAAGGTAACCACTGTTAGACTGCAAGATATTTTGTCAGAATGCAAGCTATATTTTACCCCACAAATACCCAACTCACATATATAAAATAATAATAGGGCTAATTTCACCCTTTACTGCATAGATGATAAACTGGTCAAGCGGATTGCCCACCCGTTTTAAAACCTGTCTGATTTTCACTTCCATTGAAGCAGTGAAGGGAAAATGACCTCTATTTATTTTAAAATCTGCACTGCAAAGGTATACTTGGCAAAAGGAACTGGAGAGGAGATGAGAAAATATTTACTCATGCAATGAGCTTTTATGATCTAGAATGCACTGTCTGAAAGTGGAAGCAGATTTAATAGTAGCTTTCAAAGGGGAATTGAATGTATATTTGGAAATGGGGACAAAATGTCAGGGCTGTGTGGGGAAAGATCAGGGGGAGTGGGCCTAATCAGAAAGTTCTTCAAATATCCTGCACTGACATGGGTTGAATGGCCTCCTTCTGCCCAATATGATTCCATGATTCAAAAGAGCTCTGTATTTGCATATATAAAAATTGCTGCATGGTGAGTGAAGTGTTAAGAGCTGTGGTAGGGCGCTGTATAAATGCAGGTCATTCTTTAACTAGATAGCTCCAGTGCTATTTACTTAACAGGACAAAGATTATTGCTTGGTTTAGATGCTAACCACTGTTTAGATTCTGACAAGGTCTGAGTGATGGAGGCTTTTAACTGCTGCTTTAATACATATAACCCCCCTGCTGGGAAGCAATTTTCATCCCCTTGTAAAATCTTGCAATGAGTGCAAGCCTTAGGAAATATAAAGCTCTTTAAAACACAGTGCACATAATCTACAAACAGCAGATTCCTGCAAGATGAGGCCAGGCTATAAACAATTTGTTCCACTGATGTGTTTTCACTGCTGCTAGGTATTTGCCACACATAGTCAAATGAACTCTTCTGAATCATTTTAAATATTAAATAATGTGATAGCGAGGCAGGATTACAAGTTAGGAACCCAGTAAACTGACCAAAGGACCAAGGCATGTTCTCACTGAAAAAGAGAAGACTGTGAGGCAAAATTATTGTTGTTTTTAGGATTCTAAAGGGACTGGATGTTGTCGACTGTGATAAGCTATTTCACCTTGTCCTGAACAGAAAAGCCAGGGGACACTGCCTGTGCTTGTAGGAGTGGGTAAACCTAAAATCAATCTGCAGAAAATATGGGGGTAAAAGCAGGTGGGTTTGGGTCTGGTGGAAGAGTAAAATGTCAAAAACCTGAGAAAAGACCATACCTTTCTCAAACCCATCCACTTCTGGTTTTAATGAAGGTGGGATGAGGGCTGGGCAACGAACATGCTCTCAGGAGCGAGGCTGATCATTAAAACCTGTGAAGGAGGCGGTGTGCTTCTATTTTTTAACGTGTTTCTATTTTTAACCCATGTCGGGCTGTTTTCCCAGTCCTCGGGAAACCCAGCAGGTAAAAAGAAGCAAGAAGGGCTTAATCCATTAGGTAAGTGCCTTTACAGCAGCCAGTGCTAACTGTGCTGATGATTGGCTACACACTTCCTAGCACCACTTAAAATTAGCCTGCACTACTTTAAGCTCACCTGTAGCTCTTAATTGGAGGTGCATTGTAGCTGGAGCAGGAGCTGGCAGTCATCCAGGAAGTGAATCCGACCTGGAAAACAGTGAAGAATGTCATCACATGGGACAGAGCAGACTCCAAGGTTTTCAGACACTGCACTGGAGGCCTTGGTGGAGGAGGTGAAAAGTAGGAGAAATGTCCTTTATCCGCAGGGGACCAGGAGCCTTTCCAGACAAACGGTTAAAAGGCAGTGGGAGCAGATAGCCGAGGAGGTCAATACCAGGAGTGTTGGCCCGAAGATCCGGATGCAATGCCACAAGAACAAAGAACAAAGAACAGTACAGCACAGGAACAGGCCATTCGGCCCTCTAAGCCTGCGCCGATCTTAATGCCTGCCTAAACTAAAACCTTCTGTACTTCCGGGGACCGGATCCCTCTATTCCCATCCTATTCATGTATTTGTCAAGATGCCTCTTAAAGGTCACTATCGTACCTTCTTCCACCACCTCCCCTGGCAGCAAATTCCAGGCACTCACCACCCTCTGTTTAAAGAACTTGCCTCGCACATCCCCTCTAAACTTTGCCCCTCACACCTTAAATCTATGTCCCCTCGTAACTGACTCTTCCACCCTGGGAAAAAGCTTCTGACTATCCACTCTGTCCATGCCACTCATAACTTTGTAAACCTCTATCATGTCACCCCTCCACCTCCGTCGTTCCAGTGAAAACAGTCCAAGTTTATCCAACATCTCCTCATGGCTAAAGCCCTCCAGACCAGGCAACATCCCGGTAAACCTCTTCTGTACCCTCTCCAAAGCCTCCACGTCCTTCTGGTAGTGTGGCGACCAGAATTGCACGCAATATTCTAAGTGTGGCCTAACTAAAGTTCTGTACAGCTGCAGCATGACTTGCCAATTTTTATACTCTGTGCCCCGACTGATGAAGGAAAGCATGCTGTATGCCTTCTTGACTACCTTATCCACCTGCGTTGCCACTTTCAGTGACCTGTGGACCTGTACGCCCAGATCTCTCTGCCTGTCAATACTCCTAAGGGTTCTGCCATTTACTGTATACTTCCCACCTGCATTAGACCTTCCAAAATGCATTACCTCACATTTGTCCGGATTAAACTCTATCTGCCATTTCTCCGCCCAAGTCTCCAACCGATCTATATCCTGCTGTATCCTTTAACAATCCTCATCACTATCCGCAACTCCACCAACCTTTGTGTCATCCGCAAACTTACTAATCAGACCAGCTACATTTTCCTCCAAATCATTTATACATACTACAAAGAGTAAAGGTCCCAGCACTGATCCCTGTGGAACACCACTAGTCACATCCCGCCATTCAGAAAAGCACCCTTCCACTGCTACCCTCTGTCTATGACTGAGCCAGTTCTGTATCCATCTTGCCAGCTCACCTCTGATCCCGTGTGACTTCACCTTTTGTACCGGTCTGCCATGAGGGACCTTGTCAAAGGCTTTACTGAACTCCATATAGATAACATCCACTGCCCTTCCTTCATCAATCATCTTCGTCACTTCCTCAAAAAAACTCAATCAAATTAGTGAGACACGACCTCCCCTTCACAAAACCATGCTGCCTCTCGCTAATAAGTTCGTTTGTTTCCAAATGGGAGTAAATCCTGTCCCGAAGAATCCTCTCTAATAATTTCCCTACCATCGACATAAGGCTCACTGGCTGATAATTTCCTGGATTATCCTTGCTACCCTTCTTAAACAAAGGAACAACATTGGCTATTCTCCAGTCCTCTGGGACCTCACCTGCAGCCAATGAGGATGCAAAGATTTCTGTCAAGGCCGCAGCAATTTCTTCCCTTGCCTCCCTTAATATTCTGGGGTAGATCCCATCAGGCCCTGGGGACTTATCTACCTTAATGCTTTGTAAGACACCCAACACCTCCTCCTTTTTGATAATGAGATGACTGAGACTATCTACACTCCCTTCCCTAGGCTCATGATCCACCAAGTCCTTCTCTTTGGTGAATACTGATGCAAAGTACTCATTTAGAACCTCGCCCATTTTCTCTGGCTCCACACATAGATTCCCTTCTCTGTCCTTGAGTGGGCCAACCCTTTCCCTAGTTACCCTCTTGCTGTTTATATACGTATAAAAAGCCTTGGGATTATCCTTAATCCTGTTTGCCAATGAATTTTCATGACCCCTTTTAGCCCTCCTGACTCCTTGCTTAAGTTCCTTCCTACTGTCTTTATATTCCTCAAGGGATTCGTCTGTTCCTAGCCTTCCAGCCCTTATGAATGCTTGCTTTTTCTTTTTGACCAAGCTCACAATATCCCGCATTGTCCAAGGTTCCCGAAACTTGCCAAACTTATCCTTCTTTCTCACAGGAACATGCTGGTCCTGGCTTCTAATCAACTGACATTTGAAATGTCAGATGTTGATTTACCCTCAAACAGCTGCCCCCAATCTAAATTCTTCAGTTCCTGCCTAATATTGTTATAATTAGCCTTCCCCCAATTTAGCACCTTCTCCCGAGGACTACTCTTATCCTTATCCACAAGTACCTTAAAACTTATGGAATTATGGTCACTGTTCCCGAAATGCACCCCGACTGAAACTTCGACCACCTGGCCGGGCTCATTCCCCAATACCAGGTCCAGTACGGCCCCATCCCTAGTTGGATTATCTACATATTGTTTCAAGAAGCCCTCCTGGATGCTCCTTACAAATTCGGCCCCATCCAAGCCCCTAGCACTACGTGAATCCCAGTCAATATAGGGGAAGTTAAAATCACCCACCACTACAACCCTGTTACCTTTACATCTTTCAAAAATCTGTCTACATATCTGCTCCTCTACCTCCCGCTGGCTGTTAGTAGGCCTGTAGAAAACCCCCAACATCGTGACTGCACCCTTCCTATTCCTGAGCTCCACCCATATTGCCTCACTGCACGACCCCTCCGAGGTGTCCTCCCGCAGTACAACTGTGATATTCTCCTTAACATGTAATGCAACTCCCCCACCCCTTTTATATCCCCCTCTATCCCGCCTGAAGCTTCTAAATCCTGGAACATTTAGCTGCCAATCCTGTCCTTCCCTCAACCAAGTCTCTGTAATAGCAACAACATCATAGTTCCAAGTACTAATCCAAGCTCTAAGTTCATCTGCCTTCCCTGTTATTCTTCTCGCATTGAAACAAATGCACTTCAGACCACCAGTCCCGCTGTGCTCCGCAACATCTCCCTGCCTGCTCTTCCTCTTAGTTTTACTGGCCTTATTTACTAGTTCTCCCTCATTTATTTCACTTGCTGTCCTACTGCTCTGGTTCCCACCCCCTTGCCACACTAGTTTAAACCCTCCTGAGTGACGCTAGCAAACCTCGCAGCCAGGATATTTGTGCCCCTCCAGTTTAGATGCAACCCATCCTTCTTGTACAGGTTCCATCTGTCCCTGAAGAGATCTCAATGGTCCAGATATCTGAAACCCTCCCTTCGACACCAGCTGTTCAGCCACGTGTTTAGCTGCACTATCTTCCTATTTCTAGCATCACTGGCACGTGACACAGGACGTAATCCCAAGATTACAACCCTAGAGGTCCTGTCTTTTCACTTTCTACCTAACTCCCTAAACTCCCCCTGCAGGACCTCATCACTCTTCCTGCCTATGTCGTTGGTACCGATGTGTACCACAACCTCTGGCTGTTCACCCTCCCCCTTCAGAATGCCCCCTGTCCGTTCAGAGACATCCTTGACCCTGGCACCAGGGAGGCAACATACCATCCTGGAGTCTCTTTCACGTCCACAGAAGCGCCTATCTGTACCCCTGACTATAGAGTCCCCTATAAATATTGCTCTTCTGCGTTTTGTCCCTCTCTGCTGAACAACAGTGCCAGCCATGGTGCCACTGCTCTGGCTGCTGCTGTTTTCCCCTGATAGGCCATCCCCCCCATCAATATCCAAAACGGTATACTTGTTAGAGAGGGGGATAGCCACAGGGGATTCCTGCACTGACTGCCTGCCCCTTCTAGCGGTCACCCATCTATCTGCCTGCACCTTGGGTTTAACCACTTCTCTAAAACTCCTGTCTATGACGCTTTCTGCCACCTGCATGCTCCTAAGTGCATCCAGTTGCCGCTCCAACCGATCCATGCGGTCTGTGAGGAGCTGCAACTGGGTACACTTCCTGCAGATGTAGTCGTCCGGAACACTGGAAGCGTTACGGGCCTCCCACATCTCACAGGTGAAGCACTTCACCCCTCTAACTGACATTTCTAGCACTAATTAATAAATTAATTTAAGATAAATAAATACTTATTAAATCCTTACTAAATTGTAATAATATCTATATGGTCCCTCGTGCTAGATTCCTACTATAAATATTAAATGCTAACTAAATACAGTAATCTCCTTCCTCTGGTTTAGTTACTCTACTTATTAGTTAATTAGGGTTTCAATCAATTTTTGTCAATGTTTTATATTCAAATTCGGAAAAAAAAAATCCCTACCAGCCAATCAGGTCACAGCTTTCTGTGACGTCACTTTCAGGTTTTTTTACCAGAGGTAAGTTTTTTATACTTACCGGTCCGGAACTCCGCCCTCCGAGTCTTCTCCCAGTCAGCTGGGCTCTTTGGAAGCTCTCGGCTCCCCTCACTCTGAGGACAGGTAGGAAATAAAGGAGCTCCTCGCTCCCTCCTTACCGAACTTCCTCAGTTACCAAACTTCCACTATAGCACTCTAATGCAACCCAAGTCAGCACTCTAGTGCAAACAAAGTCAGCACTGTAAGATGGCTCACTTCTATACTGACTGACTCTCGCCCCCTGAAAACTGGTTTAAGCCGCTTCTCTAATTAACAAGGTGCAGCTGCAAGCTGAGCCTGAGTGAACCCTGTTTCAAGCTGGTCTAAAACTCAACTGTTAAGTTAATCTGCTAAATAAAAGACAGATTAGATTTAAGATAAAATTAACCCTTAATTATCCTCAGTTACCAAACTTCCACTGTAGCACTCTATTCAATGACCTTACATGAGCGGTCAAGGCCAGTGAATGCAACTTCAAATGCCATATCCTACTAACTGCAATCCTAGCCTCAGTCAGGGTTCAATTTACCACACCACCATCATTCACCTACAAACAATCTCTATCAATCAGACCTCATACCTAATATTCAAGTGCTTCAGCTGACCGTTTTAGGGAACATTGTATCATAAGGTTTAGATTACCTAAAGAAAAGGACAAAGAGCAATCTAGAATAAAATTACTTAATTGAAGGAGGCCCAATCTCAGTGTGTCCCATGTAAATTGGAATCAAAGATTGGCAGGCAAAACTGTAAATGGACAATGGGGTTCCTTAAAGGAGATGGTTTGGGTACAGTCAAGATACAGGGGGATAGCTAGGGCAACCAAAGCCAGAGCTCTCTGGATGATGAAAGAGATAGAGAGTACGATGAAGTCGCAAAAGGGTGCCTGGCAAATGGCTGGTTGGTAACACAAGTGAGAACCAATCTGAATATAGAAAGATCAGAGGGGAAATGAAAAAGGAAATAAGAGAAGCAAAGAGAAAGTATGAGAAGAGACTGGCTACTAACAAAAAAGGGAATTCAAAAGTCTTTTAAAGGCATATAACTAGTTAAAGAGGTAGGGCCAATTAGGAACCAAAAAACAGACCTATTCATGAAAGCAGAGGGCATGGCTGAGGTACTAAATGAGCACTTTGCATCTTTCTTTACCAAGGAAAAGTGAGATTAGGCTGGGTGGCTCTTTTTTTCAGCTGGCACAGACACGACGGGCCAAGTGACCTCTTTCTGTGCTGTAAACTTTCTATAATTCTATGAAAAGGATGCTACCAAAGCCACAGTGAGAGAGGAGGTAGTTGAGATACTAGATGAGCTAAGAATTGATAAAGCCGAGCTACTAGAAAGGCTGGCTGTAATTATAGTTGATCAGTCACCAGGACTCGATGGGATGCATTGAGGATGCTGAGGGAAGTAAGGGTGGAAATTGTGGAGCTACTGGCCACAGTCTTCCAATCCTCCTTAAATATGGTTCCAGAGGACTGGAGAATTGCAAATCTTACACCTTTGTTCAAAAAAGGTTTAGATTAGATTCGATTAGAGATACAGCACTGAAACAGGCCCTTTGGCCCACCGAGTCTGTGCCGAACATCAACCACCCATTTATACTAATCCTATACTAATCCCATATTCCTACCAAACATCCCCACCTGTCCCTATATTTCCCTACCACCTACCTATACTAGTGACAATTTATAATGGCCAATTTACCTATCAACCTGCAAGTCTTTTGGCTTGTGGGAGGAAACCGGAGCACCCGGAGAAAACCCACGCAGACACAGGGAGAACTTGCAAACTCCACACAGGCAGTACCCGGAATCGAACCCGGGTCCCTGGTGGTGTAAGGATAAACCCAGCAACTACAGGCCAGTCAATTTAACCGCAGTGGTGGGAAAACTTTAAGGAACAATAATCCAGACAAAATTAATGGTTACTTGGACATCTGTAGATTAATTAAGGAAAGGCAGCATGGATTTGTTAATGGCAAATCATACTTAACAAATTTGACTGAGTTTTTTGATGAGGCAGCAGTCAGGGTTGATGAGAGTAATGCAGTTGATGTGGTGTATATGGACTTCCAAAAGACATTTGATAAAATGCCACATAATAGACTTGTCAGCAAACTTGAAACCCATGGAATATAAAGGACAGTAGCAGCATGGACACGAAGTTGGCTGAGTGACAGGAAACGGAGAGTAGCAGTGAACGGTTGGTTTGGGATGGGAGGAAGGTATACAGTGGGCTTTCTGGAGGTCAGTACTAGGACCACTGCTTTTCATGATCTATGTTAATGATTTAGACTTGGGTGTACAGGGCACAATTTCAAAATTTTCAGATGACACAAAATTTGGAAATATAGTGAACTGTGAGGATAGTGATAGACCTCAAGAGGACATAGACTGGCAGAATGGGCAGATGCTTGGCAAATGAAATTTATTGGCGAGACGTGCAAAGTGATACATTTTGGTAGGAAGAATGAGGAGAGGCAATACAAACCAAAGGGTACAATTTAAGGGTAATGCAAGAATGGAGAGATCTGGGGGTATATGGTGCACAAATTGTTGAAGGTGGCAGGGCAGGTTGAGAAAGCAGTTAATAAGGCATACGGCCATCCTCATTTTTATTAATAGCAGCATAGAATGCTAAAGCAAGAAAGTTATGATGAATCTTTATAAAACATTGGTTCAGCTTCAATTGTGTGCAGTTCTGGGCAATGCACTTTAGGAAGGATTTGAAGGCTTGAGATAAGGTTCAGAAAAGATTTACAAGAAGAGTTCCAGGGATGAGCAATTCAGTCAAGTGGATAGAAGCTGGGGTTGTCCTCCTTAGAGAAGAGAAGGTTGAGAGGAGATTTGATACAGATGTTGAGGGGTGTGGACATAGTAGATAGAGAATAACTGTTCCCATTAGTGGAAAGGTTGAGAACCCGAGGACACAGATTTAAAGTAATTGGCAAAAGAACCAAAGGCAACATTAGGAAAAATGTTTATATGCAGTGAGTGGTTACAATCTGGAATGCACTGCTGGTGGAGGCAGATTTAATCATGGCTTTCAACAAGGAATTGGATAAGCACCTGAAGGGAAAAGTTGCTGGGCTTCAGGGAAAAGGCAGGGGAGTAGGACTAGCTAAATTGCTCTTTCAGTGAGTTGGCACAGACCCAACAGGCAGAATGGTCTCCTTCTGCACTGTAACCATTTTATGATTCTATGATTCTATTTAGCACTGCTGCAAGCCTCATGCCCACACCTCACAGCTTGCACACATTGTCAGCTAATCAAAGATGACAGCCAAACAACTTGGAAGACACTCACTGGCATACTTTCCTCTCCCTTACAGGACAAGGTGGTGTATAACTGGAGTCGGCAGAAGGGACATACCTGGGTGTCCTAACTCACATGGAAGAAATGGTGCTGGCCATTATTGGGACAAACATTGCAGAGGCTCTGGCCAGCGGCCGGGTTCAAACCATTGAAGATGACAACATCCTCACATACATAATTCTCCTTCTCACATCCCACTGCCCCTTCGTCCCACACTCTCTTCTGATTTTACAAGATGCAAATAGTGTAAGCATTCACCTCCTACCTTTCCCACCTCCCTGCACCACAACCTTACCCATGTGCCTTTTTTCCTTTCCGATACCTAAGAGGTATAAGACACAAGTTTGGCCTCAGCTGGAGTACTGTGTCCGGTTCTGGATGCCGCACTTTAGGGAAGATGTGAAGGTATTCGAGAGAGTACAGAAGAGATTCACGAGGATGGTTCCAGGGATGAGGAACTTCAGTTATCAAGATAGATCAGAGAAGTTGGGACTGTTTTCCTTGGAGAAGAGAAAGCTGAGAGGAGATTTGATAGAGATATTCAAAATCATGAGGGATTTGGATAGAGTAGATAGGGAGAAACTGTTCCCACTTATGAAAGGATCAAGAACAAGAGAGCAATGATTTAAAGTAATTGACAAAAGAAGCAAAAGTGAGATGAGGAAAAACTTTTTCACACAGCGAGTGGTTAAGGTCTGGAATGCACTGCCTGAGGGTGTGGTGGAGGTAGGTTGAATTGAGACACTCAAAAGGGAATTAGACTGTTATCTGAGAAGGAAGAATGTGCAGAGTTACAGGGAGAAGGCAGGGGAATGGCATTAGGTAATTGCTCTTTCAGACACGATGGGCTGAAGGGCCTCCTTTTGTGCTGTAACAATTCTGTGATTCTCTGATAGGTGCAACCTTGCCATACAGTGGGGCAGGAACATAAACAACAGAGTGATGATGAAGAAAAGCAATATCACTCAATTTCATACACATAGCTACCAGATACTGACGTGCGTCATTTAGAGGATGGGAAGATGGCAGGATCTGCACTTGGTAAGATACTGGGCATGAATGGCCTGCAGCCAGGGCAAGGGTTGCGCAGGTGCCAGGTCATCAGAGAGCAAGGTCACACATGGGTTTTGCTGCAGAGGACCCAGATGAGGGCTTCAATGGCGCAACCTACAGAAGAATGCTGATGGGTATGCACAATGAAATGCTTGGTACAATGGGAAACCTACCAGAAAGCTTGTGATCAATCTCAAGGAGCATGGAGGAGTTCAGCACCAACTTGACACAGGGCTTTTCACAGAGCTTGCAGCCCATCCTTTCCAGCAGAGATTGTTGGCCAACTCCACGAGAACACTTTTGGACCCACCCATGGTGCAGCACCGATGACCAATGTTGCAGCTTCCATTGCAGCACAAGCAGCAGAAACCGAATGAGTGCTGCAGTGGATGCTCAGACCGCTGCCGTCATGGCTGTGGATTACAGCTTGAAAAGGGGCTTGCAGGGTGTCACAGCAGTCCAGCAAAATGTCCTCCAACTGATCACTAGGATTTCTGAGGCACCACCTAGGGGAATGGCTGTGGCTCCATGGAGCACAAACCTGCAGTCCTCTCTCAGGAAGACAGCATTTGTCCTCTCACTCCTGCCACTCCTCCAGTATCCTTCCTGTCAATCAGCCAGCCCAGACTGCTGCCACGCATGCTTAAATGGCGCACTGCAGCCAGACCTTCTAGGTCCAGAACTGTTGGAGCTCATCCTCCAAGGCAATCTGCCATCAACTCTACTGAAAGTCAACAGCCTTTTACCAGCCATGCTGCAGCCACTGGAGTAGCACTGCATAAAGGCACTAGGACAGGCAAAAGCCAAGGGAAGATAGGCACTAAGAGAATGCACAAGGGTGATTATTGACTTTGTATGCAACATGGCATTATTTCATTTCTAAAGTTAGTTTGGAATGTTTATTTTGTGGCAGCTTTTATTTTAGTATAACGGTCAAACAGACACTACGATGGTCAGTAACAGAGGGAAGGTAAGGTGTGGGGCTGTTGGAGAATGTGGAATTGGGGTTGTGGTTACTGGTATCGCACTCTATGAGTTCTTCATGGACAGCCTGGCCAAAAAGGGGCTGTATAGGTTGCTTCTTCCCTTCCTCTTCCTCCTATTCCTCATGCTCCTGCTCCTCCTCTGCTCACCTTTTAGCTGATGACAAGGGCTATCCTCTCATAATGGCAAAGTTGGGCGGCATGTAGCAGACCACCTACTCTGCCGAAAATTGCAGGGCTGCTCCAGAGCAGTCCAGACAGTGGAAGCATTGTTTCAGGATGCCAGTGGTCTGCTCTATTACATGTTGTGCAGCAATATGGCTTTCATCATATGCATGTATGAACGTGTACATGGGTTGAGCACCAAAGCCATCAGCCATGTCGTCAATGGATAGCCCTCACCCTCTAGTAGCCACACATTAGTTTGCCTTGGTGGCTCAAATACAGCTGGCACAGCCAACTGCTGCAAAATGAAGGCATCGTGACTGCTGCCAAAATACTGGACATTGATCTGCATGACTCTCTACCTATGGTCACACACCACCTGAACGATGAGCGAGTGCAATCTTTTCCACTTCCTGTATAGGGCAGAGTTGGTATGTGGCTCCCACAAAGCAATGTACATGCAATCAATGGCACCCTGTACCATGGGAAAGTCTCCAATCCGAATGAAACTATGCACTTGCTCTGCCTGTTTGTTTCTGGCAAGGGAGAATGAAATGTAGTTAGCGCTCATTGAATACAGAGCGTCAGTGATCTCCATTATGCAACAGTGGACTGCAAACTGTGAGATATTTCAAATGTCTCCAGCTCCAGTCCGGAAGGAACCAGATACATAAACGTTCATTGCCTTGGTTACCTTCACATTCACTGACAATGCAGTCCTTGCCCAATTTTTCTCATTGAGGTTCAAGCAATGAAATTGCTCCCTAAATATCCTGGGTGGATTAGGTCTCTTGCTAAGAACACTTCTTCCCCTCCTCCAGATTCCTCTTCAGCATCTTGCCCTTCTTTGCATGGCCTCTGTTCATTCTTCATGTCAGACTGTATTCCAAGGGGAATGCACCCATGTCTGGGTGCAACTTGTTTGGGCAAAGGTCTTGAAGATAGCAAAAAATCTTTCAGCACCTGCCATACCACTCCCTGTATACTTTTGCAGCTTGAAACAACTATGTACCAAACACTTGTCAAATCAGAGCAACAGGCAGAATAAAAATATCAACTATCAACTAACCTGAAAGTAGTTGATGATCCTTTTTAATAGCACCGGTCGAGGAGTCCTACCTGCTGCTGAATGCGTGTTCAGCTATTTGAGGTTAAGAGCGGTAATGAAATGAAGCATTGAGCTTCAAAATGGCACCACTGGCATCAAATCAGCATTGCACGCTGATTGGTGTTATGTTCTGCCTGCTCTGCATTACTTCTGGCAGACATTCACTGCATGTGCAATAACATCCTTACCAATATGGTATCCGGTGCGATGTTTGCATGCATGGCACTGACGGAATTTTGGAACTCTAAGGGCACTGATGGCACCCAAGTAACGAACATTAATGAGTCCAATTTTTCACCCATATTTTCTTATTTCAGTAGTCGTGGTTGAGGGCACGAACAGAATTCTCTGCTCTTGTTCAAATAGTGTCATGGAGTCTTTTACATCCGTCCACCTGAAGAGCAGACAGGATCTCAGTTCAAAATCTCAAAGGCAGCATCTGATAGTACAACACTCCTTTAGTACTGTATTGAAATGTCAACCTAGATTATGTTCGCAAGCTTCTTCGTTTTAGTTTTAGAGATACAGCACTGAAACAGGCCCTTCGGCCCACCGAGTCTGTGCCGACCATCAACCACCCATTTATACTAATCCTACACTCATCCCATATTCCTACCGCATCCCCACATTTCCCTACCACCTACCTATACTAGGGGCAATTTATAATGGCCAATTAACCTATCAACCTGCAAGTCTTTGGCATGTGGGAGGAAACCGGAGCACCCGGAGGAAACCCACGCAGACACAGGGAGAACTTGCAAACTCCACACAGGCAGTACCCAGAATTGAACCCGGGTCGCTGGAGCTGTGAGGCTGCGGTGCTAACTACTGCACCACTGTGCCGCCCTTCTGCTATGGTATCTTGTGTTTGTGATGATTGGCATCTGACATCCAGAACCATCTTTTTTGAATCAGGTATGACTCAAGCCATTGTTTCTTTTGATTGACTTCAGTTTTTCTAGGGCTGTTTGGTGCCATATTCAGTCAAATACTGCCTTAATGTCAGGAACAGCTACTCTCACCTCTTCCTTGGCATTCAGCTCTAGTATCCATGTCCGGACCAAGATGATGATGAGTTCTAGTCCCAAGTGGTTCAGAGCTTAAACTAAGCTGTGAACTGTTTGTGAGAGTGACCCGAGGCATAACAAAGATAGCAGTAGGTGGCCTAATGGGAGGGGAAAGAGCTCACAGTGGACCCACTCCCAGGGAATTGTCCTTGACACAACCATCTTCAGCTGCTTCACTAATGACCTTTGCTCCACTAAAAGGTCAGGACTGGGCTGTTTGCTAATGCTTCCACAGATTTGTTAATACTTCGGCAGTATTCAGCTCAATTCAAACTCCTCAGAAAATTAAGCAATCTGGGTCAAACTGCAACTGGACTTGGATAACATTCTGGCTTGGGAAGGTAACCGGCATGGTTTTCTTGAACAACAGAAAATCCAGCCCACTTCCTTTGACTTTTACTGAATCCTGCACCATCAATATTCTGGGGGTCATTATTGACCAGAAACTGAGTTGAACCAGTCCTGGCCTGGACTACTAAAGCACGGCAGAGGATAGGTACACTTTAATGAATGGCTCCCCCTGACCCCTCAAAACCTTTACACCATCTATAAGGCACAAGTCAGGAATGTGATGCATACAGCTGGATGGCTGCAGCTGTAACAGCACTCATGAAGCACAACACCATCCAGGGCAGAGCTGTTTGATTGATTGGTGACCCTGTCAGTAGACTGAATATCTACTCCCTCCACCACCAGTGTACTGTGGCTGCAGTGTGTACAATCTACAAGATGCACTGCCACAACTCATCTAGCTTACTTCGACTAATCACTCTCCCCTGCAATCTCTACCATCAAGAAGAGCTAAAGTAGCAGTGTTGCAGGAGTACTATCACTTTGCCTCTTCTAACTATTCTGTATTCACTGAGCCCTGAGGAAGGAGTGCTACGAGCACAGGACCAGGAACATCAACCCCTGAAAGTTCATATACAGAGAAGTGCAAATTGATCTCAACTTCCGTTTTAACTGGATTTAACATGAATGTCAATATGAGCTGATCTCATTGTGACAGCCTGACCTAAATCATTGAGCCAGTAACAGTACAGCAGGTGCAAAAATGGCTCAGCTCCAAGTGTTTCATTTGATACAGGTTCAGATTTCTGTTCTGTGATAAATATTGTACATTGTGAGAAGGTAACCATTGCTAGGCTGTAAGTATAAGATATTTTGCTACAAGTTATATTTTACCCCGTTAATGCCTAACCCACATATAAAAATAATAATAGGGCTAATTTCCACCTCTGCTGCACAGGTAATAAACTGGTTGAGTGAATTTATTGATTTACACAGGAAGTTCAAATAGTGGAATTTGCTGTCTGAAAGGGTAGTGGAAGCAAATTCAATGAGAACTTTCAAAAAGGAATTGGATAAATACTTGAAAAGGGAACATTTGCAAGGTTATCAGGAAATAGCAGGGGAAAGTGGGATTTATTGGATAGCTCTTTCAAAGAGCCTCATGACAAAAGTAAAACATTTTAAAACCTATATTAATTCCTAACCTCACAAGAATAGAATTGTTTCCTTCACCTCATATATACACATGAACTTGTAGAGTAACTATTAGTGACTCGCAGAAGAAATTACAGCCAAAAATGATCAATTTGAATTGACTGTGGTTAGCTTCAAACCTTAAAAGGATAAGAATAGAACATTGAGAAAAAGTAATTGGAGGAATTGGTTAGTCAGTTGTTTGAAACCAAGCAGTGCTTATAAAAGGACTTTTCTCTTCCTGCATAATGGGACAATTTTGGGAACTCCTTCATGTGGGTTTTAAAATAGTTAATGATATCTCTATTTGTCTATACACCATCTGTTCGAGGTTGATTTTATTGACAGAATTTTTCTTAGCAGTCCTAAGATTTCCTGATAACAATTTCATTTTCTGCATCATTACTGACGCCCACCCACCAACATTGGTTTCTCTCCGATTCACAGAACAGGAGAGAAGGGAAGCTATCAATTTATTAGTTGATTTAAAGGCTTTGAATGCCTTAACCCAAAACAGGGTTATTTGGGAGCATTCTGACATTGTATGTAAAAATATTTCCAAAGCCACATCACATCTGTAATGTCTTCTGTTAATTTTCACTTCGATACATGCACATCTTGTTAGGCTAATAGAGATTCGAAGCTTTGCCTAAATGAATGGGTCTAGCTGGTCTTTTAACTCTTGTATGGTCTTACAGACCTTGCCTTGTGGATATTTTTAACATAAATTATACACATCATCTTTCCTCACTAAAATTAATACATTTATAATTTACTTCCAACAGTCCTATAATGAGTGAAATATTTTTTTAAATTAAATAAAATAATAACCAAATCTTTCTGCTGTTCGGAAGCTTCAACCTTCTGCTGCCGCTCGACCATGAAATTGATTCATTTTAACATGTACTTCAATAAATACCGCGTGTGATTCCCATGACTGATGCTGGGAATATATTGCGAGCTCACATTTCACCCTGACTTTTGTTGTTTAGTCTTTTCTTCTGTCAATTCAAAGGAGATAAGCCTGAAGAAAGATTGCACATGTTGTAGGCTGTGTTAATGGAGAAGGCAGAATGACTTTACCACTTTTAATCTGTCCAAGCAGTAGAAAATAGGCAGTAAATCTTAAAGTAAAACACTGTTTATTATATTCTTTTTAAAACATCAGTGTCAAGCAGGGAAAAAAATGCTGCAGCAGTAAGATTGAATTCCTAAGGTTTCTATATGTCTTTCATATCCTCAAGTTATGCTATTTTCTCTAATCATTCATTATGAAGGTAATTAAACGTACTAGTTTACAATATATCGCAAAACAAGCTAACTATGTTTGACCTAATTATCCAGTATTCTGTCCTCATTTCAAAATTGGAAATACTTTTTACCTTGCAGTTAATATGCTAAATGCTTTCATGTAAAATTGCAAGGCATTGGGGTGAAGTTAATGATACCGGCGCGAAAAGTCGCGACGGTCCCATGTGTCACGTGTGCCGCCATTATTCAATGTCACCCCCAATCATGCAGCGGGGTCGGCAGGCGAGATGCCAATCATGACGTCAGCTGACATTGGTTCAGTTGCTGGTGCCATTTTTAAAAGCTTGCCAGCCCTGCATTCACTCCTTCCTCGCATTCTACAGAAGGTTATTTAGCTGTTACCCTTTGAAGTTCACAGCACTGTCAACTTTAACAATTATCCCCCTAGGAAGACTGGAGAGGATGGCAGAGGTTAGACCAAAGGTGGCCCCAGGCTTCAGTGGCCCCTCCCTGCTGATTCTCCTCCAGGCTGCGAGGGAAAGTCGGGAGGTTCTCTTCCCCAGTGACAGCAAGAAGAGATCCCCCGCCTGACCAAGCAAGCCTGGACAGAGATCGCAGAGGAGGTCAGCAGCCGTGTGGTCCCACAACGTAACTGGGACCAGTGTAGGACGAAGGTTAATGACCTCCTGCGTTCAGCCAAGGTGAATGCTATGTTCCAAAGTTCTTTTCTGGGGTTTGGATGTGACTACAGGGTGTTCGACATGGTGAGGGCACCACTGCCATCCCAAAAACAGTGAGGTTATAACATCATCAAGACAGAAGCATGGCTGTATCTGTGAAACAAGTTTCCCTCATTTATAGCTCAGCACCAGTAAATCCCATGACAGTGTGAGTCAGAATGAGATAAAGCACATCCCCCATTTGGTGGTGAGGGGCCCATGGTAGCAGAACAGTCATCTTGAAACTTATGCCAATTTATAGTTTCAACATTCTTCCTCTTGCAGCAGAAGAGGGCCCATAGCAGGAGGGAGGCAGCCACCGGTGATGGTATCCCAGACATACATCCTCTCAGCCAGGCCAAATAAGAGGCCTTAGAACTTGTGGGGTGCCAAGGTGGACGTGCTATATTTGATGGAGAGACCGGGTTCCCTGTGCAGGACAGTGATTATTGCCATTCATCGAAAAATTCATCAATGATGGTGAGCCACCTCAGACGTATTTGTCATAACGGGATATATGCAGCCAAACCCAAGCATGCATCTGTTCTCTCATGCAGGTTGGCATTTACAGATGATTGCAGCCCCAGAGGGACGCCCATCAACCTCTGAGGAGGTGGAACACTCAGAGGAAGCACCGTCCCATGACTCTCCTGCACCTTCCACCAGTGCAGATACTTTCATCTCAGTGGGTAATCGATCTGCATTAGAGTCAGGGTCACTAGCTGGTGAGTGCACAGCACATGTGCCACAGCAGCTGGTTGAGGCTAAGGCTGAGATAGCTGCGGTCTCTGATAGTTTGAGGATAGGTGGCCAGACCCATGCTGAACCCTAGGCTGATGACAAGCCTTTGTTTTTGACAGCACAGGGCATGCTGGAGTTGCAGGGAGAAGTAAGGCAACATCTGGAAGAGATGCCAGAGGCCATGCACAGCCATGATGGAGGAGCCCATCTATGCCATGCCTGCTGCCATGTCCCGGGCTTGCGAGCGCATGGCTTCATCCATTGAGAGGTTGGCTGCCCTCATGGAGAGCCACATTCCATAGTTCGAGGACCTACACACCATCACCTTGGCCATAAGCTTAAATCAGCAATGGCAAGGCAAGAGCAGGACCAGGATCCTGGTGACTTTTCCTGCTCCTAATCCTTCTCTGGTGAACAGAGAGGTTCCAGCAAGCCTTGAGAGGGAGCAGGAGAGGCTGACCTCCACATCTGGGGGCTCCCCTCAGGTTGCTTTGAGTGTGGCCACTGGCCCCTCAGCTCCAGCAGCTGTGACGCCTGGAGAGAATCCTACACCCTCCAGGCCTCAGGACCCAGACGACAGCCTCCAAAGTCTTCTCAGGCCAAGAGGCAGCCTGATCAGCAGCCTTCCTCCAACACAGCTGCTGATGAAGGGAGTCACATAGTGTAGGAGCACCCGCAAGCATATTTTAAAAATCACCTAGCCTGGGTATTCATGGGTGAAACCAATATGTTATGTGGACTGTAATTAAATGCTCTTTTGTGCCAATCATTAGCTATCATTGTGTGAAAACCAAGTTCCAACATGCCTTAATTGTGAGCCTCTGAATTCCAACCTATCCCTTAATGCAGTGCCAATATGACCATGGCCCTCATTATCATGGCAATGTGACTACAGATCTAATTAACATATGTTCTCCCATGGGCACTACCGCGCATTGCAGCTGGTTGGTATTCAAGGAACACAGATGGAAAGGAGGCGGATGACTCCATGCATGAAGGTGAGTCTTTATTGGATTCGCATTGAGTAGGCATCAGGTTGGCTAAAAGCGGGTCATTACGAGGTTGTCTCTTGCCTCCTTTGCACGTCGCTCACCATGTCTGGCCTCCATCACTGTGTTATCATCTTCCATAGCTGCTTGGCCCTGTCTCCCCTCCACGTCCTCTTCATCCGAGGATGTTTGTTGCTCAAGCATATCCTCCTCATGTAAAGCCTCCCTCTCTGTAGTGCTAGATTGTGCAGAGCACAGCAGACCACCACGATACGTGAGACGCTCACGGGGGAATACTGCAGGGCTCCACCAGATCAATCAAGACAGAGGAACGTCATCTTCAGCTGCCCAATAGCCTGCTTGATGGTCTTTTGGATGGAGCCATGGCAAGTGTTGTGCCTCACCTCTGCTGCATTGTGAGTGTTCCTCACAGGCGTCAGAAGCCATGTCTTCAATGGGTCGCCCTTGTCCATGTGGATCCATTCTTGAAGGTGAGGGTGGGGGATTGAAAAGCTGAAGCACCTGGGACTGTCGAAGTATGTAGAGATGTCATAACTGCTTTCCAGGAAGCAGGCATACACCTGCAGGAAACACTTTCAGTGGTCACAGACCAATTGAACGTTTATTGAATGGAAGCCCTTCCTGTACATGAAGGCGGCTGGCTTGTCCTTTGGAGCCTTGATTGTTCATGCATGCAATCTATCACACCTTGCACCTGTGGGAATCCAGCTACGGCCTTGAAGTCGATGACCCTTTCAGCCTGACTGTCAGGGTCAGTCCAGTAGTGCACAGTCGCCAGCCGTCTGGAACAGGGCATTGGTCACTTCCTTGATGCAGTGGCGGTCTGCAGCCTGTGAGACCCGACACAGTTCCCAAGTAGATCCCTGGAAAGATCCAGGTGCGTAGAAGTGTAATGCCACAGTAATCTTTAGGGCCACTGACATAGGGTGACCCCCAGATCTCATAGGTCACAAATCATCCTGCAGAAGGCCGCATAAATCAGTGAAGGCTGCCCTGGAGAGCTGTAGTCTTTGCTGACAGTGTTGCTCAGACATCTGGAGATGATGTGACTCCTTTAGACTGTCTGGCCCCTTCTTGGCCTGGCTGTCTGTTGCTGTTCTCGTCGTGGATGTTCAGGGCCAGGCGCACCTGCCTCTTGGGCCTGCCTCCATTGGAAGTGCCTCAACATGCCAAAGGGATTCACAACAACAGGGTGTATGAGATTCATTGCAGGCATCCTGGGGCCTTCAGATTGCTTCAAATGCAGAAGCAAGCTTGCCTAGGCAACTGTGCTCATCAATCTTTCCTCGTCGGGATGCCTGATATGCCTCAAGACTAAAGGTTACTTTTGGTCTACCATCTTTTCTGTCTGTGTGAGACATCACACACATTAAAAAATCATTTGTGATACCCTCCAATGGCTCCCTGATACACACAGCCCCCTTGCAGAGCCCCGCTGAGACACACAGCCCCCTGGCAGAGCCCCCCGATATACACAGCCCCCTTGCAGAGCCCCTCGATACACACAGCCCCCTTGAGGAGCCCCCGTAAACACAACCACCTTGCAGAACCCCCTGATACACACAGCTCCCTTGCAGAGCCCCCCATACACACAGCCCCCTTGCCAAGCCCCCCATACACACAACCCCCTTGCAGACCCTAAATTAGTACAGCAGCAATGGCTGCAGAACCCCCATTCACCCCCCAACTTCCCCTGTGCTGCAATGGTCAGGATACTGCCCCGTCACGACACTGAGGCCTCTCCCCTCAGTGCCGCCAGCTTTTAACAGTGCAAAGCTGAAGGCACGTAAGTGCTGCATGCCATCCACAAAATCACAATCCATCCATTAAATCAGAAATAATTACATTTAAATTATTGCTAAACAGCATTTCCCAATTTAAATTCGGTTGCCATCGCGTCGGGCCATTATTACCGCCATGGTACTTCCCCACCTCTGACAAAATTGAGAAACTGTGGCATGGCGCCGGGTTTCAGAGCAGCTAGTTCCTCCATGCCAGTGAATCCACCTTAAACAGGAGCACAAGATTCAGCCCACTACCTTGTATGGTACTAATGTCATACCAAAAAGCACAGTAAATTATAATTGCCAACTGGAAAATAAGCTGAAAAATTGCTATCATTTTTATTTCGAGCAAGCAGCTTAATTTAAACGTTCTATGTCATTACTTTGTTACATTTGATACCTGTGGTTCTTGACAGTGGGAGAATGTATTAAGAGGACATGTTTAACAGATAAATGCATGGTTATAAAATGAAGCAAGAAAATGGGAGCGCAGCACGCAGTATTCCAACATGTGGGCTAAGGTTCAACTGTCCTTGAACATGGTGGAGCCTCTCAAATCCGTTCCCATCTTTCCCGGAACTCCATGTTTGAATCCCTCCAATCAGGTTTCTGCCCCTGCCACAGAATGGAAACAGCTTTTAGCAAAGTCACAAATGACATCCTCTGTGACTGTGACAAAGGTAAACTTTCCTTCCTTGTCCTTCTCGATCTGTCTGCAGTCTTTGACACAATTGACCATATCATCCTCCTCCAACTCCTCTCCGCTGTCATCAGGCTGGGTGGGACGGCTGTCACCTGGTTCCATTCTTGTCTATCTAATCATAGCCAGAGTATCACTTGCAATGGCTTCTCTTCCTGCTCCCACTCTGGTGTCTCCCAAGGATCTATCATTGGCCTCCTCCTATTTCTCATCTACATGCTGCCTCTCACCAAAAGCAGTGTTAGTTTTAACTTGTATGCTGATGACGCCCAGTTCTATTTTACCACCACCTGTCTTGACTCCACTGTTGCTGAATGATCAAACTGCTTATCTGACATCCAGTACTGGATGAGCCGAAATTTCCTTTCATTAGATATTGGGACGACTGAAGCCATTATTTTCGGTTCCTGTTCCAAACTTTGTTCCCTAGCTACCAACTCAGTCCCTCTCCCTGGCAACAGTCTGAGACTAAACTAGTCTGTTCGCAACCTTGGTATCATATTTGAGCTTCCAACCACATATCCGTACTATCACTAAGACTGCATATTTCTATCTCTATTTCAGCTGATGCTGAATCCCTCATTCATGCCTTTGTTATCTAGACTTGACTATTCCAATGCACTCCTAGCTGGTCTCTCACATTCTACCGTCCGTAAACTTGAGGTCATCCAAAACTCTGCTGCCCGTGTTTTAACTCGGACCAAGTTCTTTTCACCTATCACACCTGTCCTCGCTGACCTACATTGGCTCCTGGTCAAGCAACATCTTGATTTTAAAATTCTTATCTTTGTTTTCAAATCCCTCCCTGGCCTCACCCCTCCCTATTTATGTAATCTCCTCCAGCTCTACAATCCTCCGGGATATCTGCGCTCATCTAATTATGATCTGTTGAGCATCCCCAATTTTAATCACTCCACCAATGGTGGCCACGCCTTCAGTTGCCTAGCTCCTAAACTCTGGATTTCCTTCCCGACACTTCTCTGCCTCTCTACCTCACTTTTTTCCTTTGAGACACTTATTAAAACTAAGCTTTTCTGACCTAATATCTCCTTATGCAATTGGGTGTCATATTTTGTTTTATAATGCCCTTAGAAGCGCCTTGTGATGTTTTATTACGTTAAAGGTGCTATACAAAAATAAGCTGATGTTGTTCAGTCCATTTAAACTGATGTTTTAACATATTGGATTTGACTGGTCGGTCACCACCTTGGTTGGTATCACTCACCCTGCTTACATCAGTGACAAGGACCTATGTCTCATTGTCTTTGGAGAATTTTATTGTGCGGACAAAGAAATTACTGACAGCTTGGACATTTAAATAACTGCTGCAAAACCTCAATCCAAAACGGAGATAGACAAGGCAAATATCCAAACATTTTTTTCAATGTGTTGCTCCGGGGGGAGTTAAAGAGCTGTTAAAAATCAAGGATACTGTGACCCTTAATCTACCAATGTGAAGCAATGGAAAGCCAGTTTTCTATTTTATCCCATCTGGGAGGTTAGGTTCGCTAACTCTCTCATCAGGCCCCGTGAGGACTGCAGTAGCATCTTTTCATATCTTCCAAAAAATATATAAGATTGCAATTTTTCTATAACTTTAAACCCTAACAAGCATAGGCATGCTCTATCTGTTCTCTACTTTCTTTTCTATATGCACTTTCATTATATTATGTTCTGCAGAATTTTACTACTGATGAACGTATGGTGGAAGCAAAGAGTTATCTGACAGTTCTGTCCCTTGCTGCCTGTGATCTCTACTTATACAACGTTTCTGAGAATTCTTTGGCAGCACCATATTAATAAATTAGTTATGATCATGTCACTCCTGACCAGCCAAGAACTGCTATTCTTTAATTCAGAAAACACTCTTAACATGTAGAGAGATGCCTCGGAATGCATATTGTTCAAGTAAAGAGTGTTACATTTCCATGGCAGCCCTCATTCAAGTGCTTTTACTAAATTCTATGCAGGATGTTCTCATTTTCTCTTGGCAAATTGGTCTTTTGTTCAACTACAAAATGGTTACAAGTAGGTGGCACAATACAAAATGGCCATGAAATTACTGGACCCCAGGAGGGCAGAAAAGATGATACTTGGCAAAGATTTTGGGCACCAGGAAATTGGGGCGGAATCCCAGTAGCTGGAGTGGTGCGAGCACAAGGGCTGGGGCTAGGCGTTGGATGAAGGTTGAAGGTTGGGATCTCTGGGCCAGGAAATCTGAGGTCAGGCCAGCGGGAGAGAGAAGTCAGGGATCTCAGGGCTGGGGGTGGGGAATGCAGATGTGGCAGGGATTGAGACGGTCCGCTAATGTGGAGTCAGGAGAACAGCTCCACATTCAGAGGTGTGTAACCTACCTTTCCTCTGCAGGCTTTCCATAGGACTGGTTTTTAAGTGCAACCTGTGATAGTGCTGGCTGCCTCAGGGAAAACTATTCCCACAGCAGGGCCCTCAAACAGGCGTTATGCCCTTTAGTTGCATATGAAAAGGGCCTAACGCCTGCTTCGGGCGTGAGTAATAGTTGCTTGTCCTTATCCAATATGGTGGATGGCGCTCTTGAAGTCAGAAGTGCAAACTTCCTGTCAACCATTTTATGGATTCAGGAGGCTGCATAGTGTCGGAAAAACAGGAGATACATGGCCTAATTTCTAGGTCAAAGTGTTGAGAAAAACATCCCCTACTCCCAGTTGGCTATACGCATGTGATAGCAGATTTGTTTTTTTCTTGGACAGGTCCTGTGGATAGGTCGCTGCTGTGATGTAGCACAAGGGGCAGGGTGTAACTATGAGTCAAAGAGTGGTTGATAGTTAGGACTGATCAGAAGATTAGCATGTAACCAAATTGACAAGCAAGAATATAAATTATTGTTGGTCATAAATAAGCCAGGAATTGGGGAAAAGATGTGAAGAACTGGAACTTTTCTACCTCTGAGCAGCATACTTTGCTGGGTTTATCAGTGGACTAATATCTAAGATTTTCAGATCGTATGACTAAGTCAGCAATCTGTAAATTCATGTGGTACAATGAATATCCCAAAACTTTTTAAAAAGTACTTAGTTCCTCAAAGGATACAAAAGAGACATTTTTGAAACTTCATAAACGTTTTCTGGGTAATTCCCTGTTTTCATTGTATCAATTTACAAAGGGAATATAATTAAATTGCATTGGTGAAACTTAAATATCCTTGACTTTTAACCTATTTAATCATATATATAAACATGGGCTTCCTCATAAATAATAGAGCATAATTAAAAATTCTACCTTAACAGATTTCAAATAAGTTGAAGGGTGTTGGGGAGAATCGAATGTAGATAATGAAATGTGAACAGAGAATTGGCTGTAATCAACTCCAGTGTACAGTTTTATTTGTTCTGGCACAAAGCCTTTTTATTTCAATGAACTCGTAAGTGTTTTCTCTTTATATAGTGACCTCCAGAGAGCATATTTCAGGAAGAATCTGGCATCAGTTCTATGAATGTTGTCACTTTTCTACTTTTTTTCTAATTTGCTGGGGTAAAGACAGTGAGAAATATATGTCCTACCACCCAGGAATGCCTATAAGGCTGGAATCTAATCTTTAAAAGACATTCAAGAAGCTATTTAACATAAGATGTTTGGTGAAGGACCTCAGCATGATAGACGTGAGGCTATTTACTTTACGTTAGTCACCTAGGACATTGAAGTGTCTGTCAAAGAGTCGAGGGAGCTTTCCTGAGAACAATACTGGACTTTCATCCTCTTGAGGTCGTTTATTGACTAAGGCTTGAAATGAGGGAGTGTACCTCCTATGTAATCCACAAGGCATGTGCTGACTGCTGCAGCCAAGTCGTAAGACATATCCCCTCTGTCCAAGGAATAAAAGCTGCCTCGTTGAGCCAAAACTTTGAAGGTGGTCTCTGAAAATGGCCTGTCACAGTCTACAATTGGCATTGTCTACAGCTACATAAAAATTGAATAAATGGTACAGAACCCTCCCCACAGCTGTTTCATATGTGAAAGGCTTTTGATGGTTCACTGATGTCCACTATCTTTTAGGTCAGGGCTTTTTTAGTTTCAGATTGGAGGTTCCTGTGTTTCAACAATAAAAGTGTTCGCAGCCTTCTCTCTGACTGGGAAGGATTGAGACTCTAAAATCAACTCAGCAGAAAGTAATGCAGTAGACAAAGATAAAAAAAAACAGCAATATGAATGCATCAAAAAATATTGACAAGATGGGTTTTTGCACTAAGAGATCCTCTTCTTTGATACAGGTAATGTTAAAACACGATAAAATATTGAACTAATTAATACTGTTTGCTGGTGGCATTGTTGCTATCATAATTTTTGTCAATGAAAGTGTTTAAATTCGTGATTCATAAACTAGCTTTTAATATATCAAAACTAATATTGATTAGATAGAAATGATGACTTATTGATCCACTATGCAGATTGAACTTATTTATATATTGATACGGTGTAAAATGTAGCTTAAAAATAGGTATGATTGAACAGGTGAACTAGACCAATAACAAGCAGAAATGAAGCCAAATGTCCCCTTCTAGCAGTGCTGTGCATCTTGCCTCTAATGTAAAAGACAGAAAAACATATTTGTTAAGGGCTAGTTAAAGACTAATTGCATTGAAACTATGCAGCCTTGAGCAAGGAGAATTAAAGTTAAATTGCTGGACTTTCCTCCTGTGCTCCACTCAAAATTGGGTGGAGCAGAGTAAACAGGGTGGAAATCCCATTATTGAGCGCCGTTCCTTAAAAAGTCAATCCAAACTGTTCTTCCCTGCCAACAGAGATCTCGGCCAGCTGTCACCTTGACTGCTCCACTGCATTTATATCACAGTGGGGAGGTGGGGTGCGGAGATTTGAGGGAGGAAGGCTGGCAAAATTATCCAATTCCTCTATGTTTCTACTGTAGTACCACCAGCCAAGGTAAGAAGCGGTGTGACAGTGCTTGCTGTGGCAGCAGTGGGTGAGGGGGCACTAGCCTCATGGAAGGAGAGAGTGGACCTGTTTGTTTCCTTCTCCTTCTCCCTTCCTCAGACCAGGATCCTATATTTGGGCTTATTCACAGCCATTTCACAAAACTCCTTCAAAGTTGGGAGCTTTCTTTATCAAAATAAATTAGTCCATTTTCTGTGAGTCAACCTATTGTGTTTAAGTCATGCCGCCCCAACTTAAAATAATTCAGTCCTCCCCGACCCCTTACAGCTGCTGTGGCAAGGATCCCGCTACAACACAGCTGGACTTCCCTGGTCTTCGGGGAGGGAAGATATAATTCAGAGCCCATCCGGCACTTATAATGAACCCCAATCCAAGAAAATGGGTCAGAGTCATGGTTTGGTTGGGGATATGGGCAGAAGCTCCATCCCAACCTATCTCCAGCAGCCAAACAGCACCAGAGGAGAATCCAGCCCCAACATTTCAGTAATTTGCAGGACCCCAGAGAGCAAACAGAAAACCTCCTTACTGTATTTTGGCACTGTTTTTTATCACATGTCGTCAAATGATCTACCTCACATTCAGCAGGTGATAGAATAAACACTTTATTAGAGCATATTTTTGGCTATAAACTGCCATTCAGATTCAGTAAACAGTAACTGGATAAGTTAACAGTAGCAATGAAACACTGTACATTTACAGTAATAACAGGCTTCACTAGCCCTCCTGGGAAGATAGAAAAATAGCAAACAACTGTATCTGCTGCACTAAGCTGCAATATAACCAGAAACAGCCACAAACATTTGTTACTGAACATCCATGGTGCTTTTTGTGTTCGCCCCTCTCTTTCTTTGGTAGCTTCAAATGAACCACAGAATCTTACAGCACAGAAGGAGGCCATTTGGCCCATCATGTATGTACCCACTCTTTGAAAGAGCTATCTGATTAATCCCATCTCGAGTATTCTGGTTGCCACACTTTAGGAAGGATGTTAAGATCTTGGAGAGGGTGCAGAGGAAATTTACAAGCAAGGTAACAGGGATGAATGAGGGTTTTCAGTTATGTGGAAAGGTTGGAGAAGCTGGGATTGTTTTCTTTAGAGCCTGGTTCCATTCTTACCTGTCTAATTGGAGCCAGAGCATCACTTACAATGGCTTCTCTTCCTGCATCGTTACCTCTGGTGTCCCCCAAGGATCTATCTTTGGCTCCCTCTTATTTCTCATCTACATGCTGCCTTTTCGCGACATCATCCGAAAGCAGCATCAGTTTTCACATGTACTCTTACGACACCCAGCTCGACCTCACCGCCACCTGCCTCGGCTCCTCCACTAGCTCCAAATTATCAGACTGCTTAGCCAACATCCAGTATTGGGGAAACTGAAGCCATTGTCTTTGGTTCCCGCTCCAAACTCTGTTCCCTAACTACCGACTCCATCCCTCTCCCTGGCAACTGTCTATGTCTAAGCCAGACTATTCACAACTTTGGAATCATATTTGACCCCAAAATGAGCTACTGACCATTTATTCATGCCGTCACTAAGCCCAACTATTTCCACCTCCGTAGCATCACCCAACTTCCCCTGCCTCTGCTCATCTGCTGCTACATATGAACATACAAATTAGGAGCAGAAGTAGACCATTCGGCCCCTGGAGCCTGCTCCACCATTCCATCAGATCATGGCTGATCTGTTTGTGTCTCGAATTCCACACTCCCATCTACCCCCCGATAACCTTTGATTCCCTTGTCTAACAAAAATCTATCTACATCCACCTTAAAAATATTCAATGACCCCGCCTCCACCACCTTCTGAAGCAGAGAGTTCCAAAGTCACACTTTTTTTTCCCATTCTTTTTTCTGAGAGAAAAAAAATCTCCTCATCTCTGTCCTAAAGGAGTGATCCCTAATTTTAAAACAGTGCCCCCTAGTTCTGGACTCACCCACAAGAGGAAACACATTTGCCCTGTCAAGACCGTTCAAGATCTTGTATACTTCAGTCAAATCTCCCCTCACTCTTCTAAACTCCAGTCAAAATAGACCCAGTCTGTCCAACCTTTCCTCATAAGACAACCCGCTTAGTCCAGGTATCAATCTAGTAAGCCTCCTCTGAACCGCATCCAACGCATTTACATCCTTCCTTAAATATGGCGACCAAAACTGCACACAGTATTCAAGATGTGGTCTCACCAATGTCCTGTATATCTGAAGCATAATATCCTTACTTTTATTTTCAACTCTGCTCGTAATAAAGGATAGCATTCCATTAGCCTTCTTTATGACTTGCTATTCCTGCATACTAACTTGACTATTACAATGCACTCCTGGCTGGTCATCCTCCGTAAACTTGAGGACATCCAAAACTCTGCTACCTGTGTCTTTACTCCCACCAAGTCCAGTTTCACCTATCCTTCTTCTTAGGCAGTCCCTCAGGAACAAGGGTAACTTTCTTCCACTCCAGGGTTGTGGGTCCTTAGGTGACTGAACAGTCCAATTCTGGATCCACACCCTCTGCCACAGGTGGGGCAGGTGGTGATTGGTGAGGCGAGTGAATGGGATGCTCAAAATTCCGAAAGCTCCTTCCACTGTTTACTGTTGGTCGCTGTCTGGGCATGTTGACGTTGTTTGAACTGGCGCCTTCGTGGATGCTTCTTCTCCATTTTGGACGGTCTTGGGCAAGAGATTCCCACGAATCAGTGAAGTTGTCACATTTTTTCAGGGAGGCTTTAAGGACATCCTTGTAGCATTTCCTCTGCCCTCCTGGTAACCTCTTGCCATGATGGAGCTGAGAGTAGAAAGCTTGTTTTGGGAGTCTTGTTTCAGGCATGGGGACGATGTGGCCCGCCCAGCGTAACTGACTAGCCATGACCAATGTCTCGATAATGGGGATGTTGGCCTGAGAGAGGACACTGACATTGGAGCGCCTGTCCTGCCACTGAATTTGCAGGATCTTGCGGAGGCACCACTGGTGATATCTCTTCAGGGTTTTGAGATGTCTGCTATACAGTATCCATGTTTCCGACGCATACAGGAGGGCAGGTAACAGTGCGGCCTTGTAGACCATGAGCTTGGTGCCAAGTTTGAGGTCTTTATTGTCACTCTTTTCCTCAGATGACTGAAGGCTGCGCTGGCACTCTGGAGGTGATGCTGAGTTTCATCGTCGATGTCTGCCCTTGCTGAGATGAGGCTCCCAAGGTATGGGAACTGATCCACATTGTCCAGTGGTTCACTGATTATCTTGATAGTCAGGGGGCAGTGTTGCTCTGTGGAAGCAGACTGGTAGAGGACCTTTGTCTTCCGGATGTTGAGCTTAAGGCCCATTCTTTCATACACCTCTGTGAATGCATCTATGAGGGATTGAAGCTCGGCTTCCGAGTGTGCGCGTACGCAAGTATCATCAGCATTCTGCAACAACAAGGCGACGCTCAACAAGCAGGAACCACAGAATGTCCACAATGCCTAGTCTGTCCTCAAAGCTACCATAATCAGCACTTGTGAAGATACTCTTGGTTTCTTGACCAGGAAACATCAAGACTGGTTTGATGAGAACAAACAAGGAGACCCAGGAGCTACTAAATCGCAAGCACAAGGCATTCCTGAACTGGAAGCATCACCAAAGTTTGAGGGAAAAAAGGAGGTATACAGACAATTGAAGGCCGAGATCCAACAAAAAACCTGTGACCTAAAGAACAGCTGGTGGGCTGAAAGAGCACAGGAAGTACAGCAACTCACTAACAAACACATGTGTGGAATCTTTAGCACAGTCAAGACCATGTATGGCCCAAGTACCCAAGGATCTAGCCCACTGAGAGCAAAGAATGGAGTGGCATTATTCAAGGACAGAGAGGCCATCAGTGCTCGTTGGAAAGAGCACTTCTAAGATCTTCTCAATCGTGACTCAGTCTTTTATGCGAGTGCTCTCGACCACAATCCACAGCATGCTACCCGCCACGACCTCAGCACAACCCCAGCCCGACATGAGTTTCACCTATCACCCTTGTGCTCACGGACTACATTAGCTCCCGGTCAAGCAACATGTTGATTTTAAAATTCTCATCCTGTTTCAAATCTTTCCATGGCCTCACCCCTCCCTGTCTCTGTAATCTGCTCCAGTCCCACAACCCTCTTGAGATATCTGCGCTCCTCCAATTCTGGCCTCTTCAGCATTCCCAATTTTAATTGCTCCTCCATGGGTGGCTGCGCCTTCAGCTGCTGGGGCCCTAAGCTCTGGAATTCCCTCCCTACACCTCTCCGCCTCTTTACCTCTCTCTCTTCCTTTAAGACACTCCTCAAAACCTACCTCTTTGACCAAGCTTTTGACCACCTGGCCGAATATCACCTTATGTTACTTTGTGTCTAATTTTGCTTTATAACACTCCTGTGAAGCACCTTGGACGTTTTATTATGTTAAAGGTGGTATATAATTATAAGTTGTTGTAGAGCAGAGAAGGTTAAGGAGAGATCTAATCGAGGTGTTCAAACTTTTGTGAGGTTTTGATAGAGTAATGGGGGAGAAACCGTTTCCACTCGCAAAAGGTCACTAAAGGACACAAAAAGAACCAGAAAGGAGATAACAAGACTTTATTTTAATAATTGTTATATTGTTATAATCTGGAATGCACTGCCCTTTCAAACACCCACTCTAGGCATGATGGGCCAAATGCCTCCTTCTGTACCATATGATTCAAATTAATTTGGCTAAAAATTCACTTGCATTGGAAATGAAATACATGTTCACTCTCATAATGTATTTGAAAGAGAGAGAGCACTCTTGGTGGGTTATGTCTGTTAGAGTGTTGGGTGCAGTGCTAGCGCCTGTTTTAATTTTGACAATACAGCATGCACAATGCAGACATCTGCTTTGTCTCAAATCCTGAAAGGGGGTTGAATGATTGACACTGGTATAATACCCTTGCAAGGCCTGCTAACTATAGTGTATAGGATTACAGGATCAAGCATCATGCTGTCACATCAGATGGAAGGACTTGACGGATGTTGTGATATTGCTTTAATTGCTTTAATACTGATTAGCATACTACTGAATATGTAACTAGTTTAGTAAATATCATCACAGGAAGCGATGCAAGTGATGTAGTAGTTGGAGCAGTGTTAGTCAGCAAATCGCATGTGTATTGAAGAGCTCTCATAGAATCTTGTTGGTCTTCAATAAATAACTCTTCGTTTAGTTTACCAATCATTGTTATCGTGTTTGGTATGTTTGTGTTGAGAGCCAATAACACAACAATGGGAAGCTTTCAAGGTACTATGATGGTGAAGGCATGGGTCATGCCCTTCACAAATGAATCATTGAGAGACATAAGTAAGAATTTCTATCTTGGTACACCACCTGGCCAGATTGCTGATCTGTTTTGAACCATTGCTGGCATTCACATGGATTGCAACCACTTTCCCAAGCATCTTGTCCAATCTCTATGGAATTTAGCAGCCATTGACAGGATAGAAAACCCATCTCCTCTGTCACACTTGCTCCAATAATATTTCTGCAGCCCCGTCAAAAAGATAAAGTGCTTTGCCACGGCTACGACTGCTGGGAGACATGTGACATGAGTTCCTGGCCACAAAAACTGCAGTGCTTACATAAGGGGCTAGGGGTAGGGTAGCATAACGGTTATGTTACTGAGCTAGTAATCCCAAGGCCTGGACTAATATATCTGGTGAGATGAATTCAAATCCCACCATGGCAGTTGGGGAATTTAATTTTAATTAAATAAATCTAGAATTAAAACGCTGGTATCAGTAATGGTGACCATGTAACGACTAGAGTCATTTACAGCATGGAAGGAGGTCATTTAGCCCATCAAGTCCATACTGGCTCTCTGCAGAGCAATCCAGTCAGTCCCACTCCCCCGCTTGATCTCCGTAGCCCTGCAAGTTTATTTCCTTCAAGTACTCATCCATTTTCCTTTTGAAATCTAGATTGTTGTTTTTTTTTCAAAAGTCCTGGTTTCACTAATGTCCTTCAGGAAAAAAACTTCACCATCCTTACCTGGTCTGGCCTACATGTTACTCCAGACCCACAGCAATGTGGTTGACTCTTAACTGCCTCCTGCAATGGCTGAGCAAGCCACTCGGTTGTTAAGAAGGTGGTTCATCATCTCATGGGCAATTAGGGATAGGTAATAAACGCTGGCTATGCCAGTGGTACCCACATCCCATCAATGAATAAAAAAATCTGCAGTAGAAGCTTGTGATTCTCCTTCCCCAGAGTGCAGTGCCATTCCCACAGTAAATGGCAGAACCCTTAGGAGTATTGACAGGCAGAGAGATCTGGGCGTACAGGTCCACAAGTGGCAACGCAGGTGGATAAGGTAGTCATGCTTGCCTTCATCGGTCGGGGCATAGAGTATAAAAATTGGCAAGTCATGTTGCAGCTGTACAGAACCTTAGTTAGGCCACACTTAGAATATTGCGTGCAATTCTGGTCGCCACACTACCAGAAGGACGTGGAGACTTTGGAGAGGGTACAGAGGAGGTTTACCAGGATGTTGCCTGGTCTGGAGGGCATTAGCTATGAGGAGAGGTTGGAAAAACTCGGATTGTTTTCACTGGAATGACGGAGGTGGAGGGGCAACATGATAGAGGTTTACAAAGTTATGAGCGGCATGGACAGAGTGGATAGTCAGAAGCTTTTTCCCAGGGTGGAAGAGTCAGTTACTAGGGGACATAGGTTTAAGGTGCGAGGGGCAAAGTTTAGAGGGGATGTGCGAGGCAAGTTTTTTACACAGAGGGTGGTGAGTGCCTGGAACTTGCTGCCAGGGGATGTGATGGAAGCAGATACGATAGAGATGTTTAAGAGGCATCTTGACAAATACATGAATAGGAAGGGAATAGAGGGATATGGGCCCCGGAAGTGCAGAAGGTGTTAGTTTAGGCAGGCATCAAGATCGGCGCAGGCTTGGAGGGCCGAATGGCCTGTTCCTGTGCTGTACTGTTCTTTGTTCTTTATTCTTTGTTCTAGTCCCAAGTCCAGTCAGGTTATTAGCTTCAGAGTAGCCGCAGCTTTTAGCTTCCAGTTTAGGTTTTCTTCCTTCCCACAGTTTATATTTACTTTCAATGTGAATTATTGTTTAACTAATAAATAGATTGTCCTGTAAGAGATTTCCTGAGCCTGGAGAACATCTTTCCATATTGTGTTTAGGTTTATAACCTTGAGGTCCCAAAATCCAAGTCTCCTTCCAATTCCCAATATTCCTGGGCTAGACCTGTATTTTTTCTGGAATAGAACAGGTTGTAAAACTTCAGTGGAAAAGGAAATGGGACATGATGTAACACAGGCTGTTGATTCATTATGTGCTACTGCTGAAGGCCAATTTCACCCCCTTTTAAGTTCTCTGAGATGGTTAGTTGGTTTTAGTCAGTGAATTCTTAAATAGAAGATCTCAGTGATGAGAAAGATACTCTTGTGCTGTAAGAAAGGAAAAGCTACATTTATGCAACAGTCATCTTCAAGACTGTATGCGGTTTAGGTCCATGGAATTAAAACTTGTTGCATTCTGTCTTGGTTTTTATTACTAGATCTGCTGCATAAATTCAGACTATTTGATGGGCAAAATTGAATTACCAATATTATTTATGCATTGAATTGCTCTTCCCCAAAGTAGCTAGGAGGATATTCTCATCCGATGTGAATCCTGCATCCATGTCCAAGTTCCAATCCTATATTGGAAGATAGGATGTGTGCTCCTAATTATTCACAGTTACCCCACCTTATGTATCTCAAATACTGGCAGCGGCTGTGACACAAATTACTGGACCAGTACTACACGGAACTCTTGTTTTCTGATTTAGTTGAAATCCAAGAACCAGGAACAAACAAATTCTTTAACACTAAAAACCACAGCACATAGTACATGTAGAACCATGCCTAGGAACCTTAATGTATCAATATAGTGGCTGGAATTTTACATTGTGGCAGAAGCCTCGCCCACTGGCTGAAAAGTCGGGGGAGAGCCCACCTCCGCCAGGCCTGGAATCCATGCAGCACTTTTACATGTCCCATGCCCTGAATTGGCCTTGGTCGGGCATCCACCCCTCTGAGGCAGGAATTCCTGCCTCCAAGAGCTGCCGGTCAATCAACAGGTTGACAGCTCTTCAGTCCCAGCAACGCCACTGGGAGCAGTGGCCACTGCTGGGACTGCAGCCAGCCGAGAGCAACATCATGGATGCCACACTCGGAACAGGTGAGCGGGGTTTGGGCCTCACCAGGGACAATCGGCTGGGCCCGGCAAGGGGTTCAGGGTGGTGGTGGGGTCCACTCAAGAGAGCAGGTGAGGCTGTTCCAGCAGGAGCGGCTTGTGCTGCTGAGGGGCTCTCCGTAGGGAACAGGATGCCTGATCAGGAAGGCCCCGCCCCCATCCTGAGCCCACACAGATCGTTAAGTGCCTGTCCGCCGCCGGTAATGTACCAGCAGCATGGGGAGGAAGCCTTTAAGTGGCAATTAATTGACCACTTAAGGACCTCAATTGGCCTGGGGCTGCCGGGCCATTTGTCACCGCCCCCGCTGCTGGTACAATGACAGCGGGGGTGGGTAGGCAACAGGAACGCCACCTCCCACACCCAATGCCCCCCACCTCCCACTCGATTTCACCCCCCCACCTCCAGCCTGCTCCCGGGGTGGGGGGGGGGAGGGGTTGGCATAAAATTCTGCCCAGTGTTCCTGCAAGAACTGTGTCATCAAAATGTAGAATCTAGAGTGGCCATTCGTCCGGCTTTATAGCGGAAAGTCCACTTTTTAGCCGGTCTACAAACTATCTGGTACAAGATGCCTTTCTGTCCAGTACACTAGGGTTGGGACAGAATAATCATTTAAAGAGGCAGGCAGTCAAAGTAATTTCACAAAATACAGGAGTCTAAAAGACAATGACTAGCCAGGAATATACTGCAATTCAGTTTGCTGTTCTCGGCAAGATTTTTCACTTGAAATTAATCCATTACACTCACATATACAGGAGATTCCGGTGCATTTTTAGCTGTGGAATTGTGAATGGGAGGCCCGTGATGCTGTCATCTCCATGCGGGGTGGCATCTTTCGCCCTGTGCCGCAGCAATGCTGATCTGTCAGGTCTGGTGCCCGGTTATCTTGGCCTCTGGCAGTGGCCACCCTATCTTTATAAAGCATAGAAAGAAATATAAGGGTAGAAATTGTTATGCATTGCACCTGCTTCTTGGGTATAAAACTACAAAGCCTATCAATTTACTAGTTGGACAGCCAGCACCAGACCTTTTAAATATGTAAATTATGGGCCGAAAGCCTGTCAAGGAGCCCCATCCAGAAATTTGTCAGCGATCAGTGGAGCTGGCACAGACTCTTAGTGATCCTCGCGACTGCAAGTGAAACATATGTTAACTTTTCATTCCTGTGTAGCCAGGAGGAGCAAGAATGGCGTTGTGATTGGCTTGTCCCATAGTCCACTCAATCTCCCTTCCTGGAACCCAAGGACTGCGGCTGGCAAGGCAAGCGTCCTGACAGTGATGTCTTCATTTGGATGAGGAGGCATAAGCAGCGCTGGCAACTCATGCCAAGAATGGCAGTGAGGCCCGAAGAACCAACTTCCATTGATCCTTGTGCCACTCGGTTCAGGCAGGTGTTGGTTGTGAAAACAGGGCCCATACAAAAATCTATACCATAGGTATTTGAAAATACAATAAGGAAAAGTTACGCTTGATGAATAAAGGAAGGAATTGAGGTCTTTAATATGGGTAAATGCACCATCTAGTATATTGTCGAGCTCATACATATCAGAAGGGGTTCCGAAGAAGGGTCACTGACCCGAAACGTTAACTCTGCTTCTCTTTCCACAGATGCTGCCAGACCTGCTGAGTGACTCCAGCATTTCTTGTTTTTGTTTCAGAAGGTCTCAGGTTTGATTGCTGATCTGTGCAAGTCAACTAATCTTGAGCTGTTCCACAACAGATCTTGGGATCCTCAACTAGAAATGGGGGGAACATCGCTGCACTTCTGTTCCTAAATGTCCTTGTGGAATTTCCAGACATGGATGTTTAATGAAGAAAGGATCAGGGTTGGCTGTGATGGCCACCATGCTTGAGTAGGCTGCAAACACTCACTGTCTATGGCCACACATGAAGAATAGCTACTAAGATGAGGTAGTGGAGATTTTCCAGCACTCGTGGATTCATAACTCTGCAAAGAAGGGAAGAAATCTAGAACTGATGTCTGAAGCAGTCTCTTATTGAGTTACAACAGACACACGTTAAAATATGAACGCACTTCATCTATTTGTACAACATGAGCAAATGCAGATTGAGGTGTCTGATGTTCATACTTCTCTGATCTACATTTTGTAATATTCTGTTTGCAATGAAACTTTTTTTTCTCTTTTGGTCAGTTGCCAAAAATAACCAGAAACTTCCAAGACACAGCAGTCAGCCAGTTCACTCAGGAATTTCCTTGGGATGTGGGCTTTTAATTTTCCATGTGTATTGTGAAACTAATATTCCATTATTGTAGGGTTGTTCTCTTGTGGCTGGTGTATTTGTGGCCTGAGACAGGAATAACTGGTTTTAGCTGCACGTCTGTGAACTGGTTAGTAAAATTGATACAATGGTCCAGCTGGGAAAAAGAAAATCGAGTGATCTACCTATTTACATGGATGGTGACTTGCTGTGTTTTGAGACATGTTTTAAAAGAGTTCAATCCATTTGCAAAAATATTTTTCCCAGTGCTGTACCCACCTAATTCTAATGCAGAGGAATAACAAAACTATTTAGTAACCTCCAGCAAAATCTCTAAAAGAAATTAACAGATGTCTTTGCCAATTCACTCCACTGTTTCATTCCTTGATCATAGTGTCATGCTAGGCCCCCACCTGCCAAGAATGAGGCACATCAATTTCGTCATGAACATTGATTTTTAACTGTTGTTGGAGCAAGGAAATGACTTATTAAACAGATCAGCCATGGCTGGAAAAAATAATTTACACACTAACAAAAATTGAAGGTGAGGAAGTGCATTCCAGGACCTGCTAAGGAGGATACAATCCACAAGGGACAGAACTAGTTAGCCCAGCTGGTCACATGACTACCTGGCTGTTACAGGTCTTTTGAACTGGCCACAGAGAGTTTGAACTCAGAGTATCTGTTGTATCTGTTTGCTCCTGGACTGAGAAGATCTCTCTCCTGTCTGCTCCCATCTCTTTCTCACAAGCCTCTGAATCCACTGAAGACACATGAACCCCAAGAGAGAAAAGTCTCCGACAGCGAACAAGGCTTAAGAAGAATACTGGGCCCCAATGAAAAGTAAGATCTACCTACAATCAAGGACTCTACAGTGAGCTTCAAGAACTGTAACAACAACTCTTCAGATATTGCCTCAAACTGTTCCACTTTATTTTTCTTCTGCTCTTTTCTGTCTCTATTTGCATGTGTGTATCGCGTATGCATGCTAGCGTGGGCGCGTTGTGTAGTCATAGGCGTCAACCGAATTAGAGTTTAAGTTTAAGCTTAATAAATTTCAACTTTTCTTCTTTAAACCTAAGAAAGCCTGTTTGTGCTGGTTTCTTTGCCTTATAATTGGAAAGCGATGAACAAGGATTCACCAATGGGAAGCTAAAAACAGTGTGTTTAAAATTAAATCCTGTTATGGTAAGACCAGGTGAAGGCTGAGAGGGACCCCGAGACACCTTTCTCACCTGGTCGTAGCAATAGAAATGTGGCAATAGTTTTAGTTTTAGTTTAGTTCAGAGATACAGCACTGAAACAGGCCCTTCGGCCCACCGAGTCTGTGCCGACCATCAACCACCCATTTATACTAATCCTACACTAATTCTATATTCCTACCACATCCCCACCTGTCCCTATATTTCCCTACCACTTACCTATACTAGGGACAATTTGTAATGGCCAATTTACCTACCAACCTGCAAGTCTTTTGGCTTGTGGGAGGAAACCGGAGCACCCGGAGAAAACCCACGCAGACACAGGGAGAACTTGCAAACTCCACACAGGCAGTACCCAGAATTGAACCCGGGTCGCTGGAGCTGTGAGGCTGCGGTGCTAACCACTGCGCCACTGTGCCGCTTTAACTCATATGACTTTGGAATATGCAAATAACAAATAGACCAATTTCCTCCGATTACAGACATGTGCTGGGGAGTAATGGATTAATACCGGGGCAGGATTTTCCTTCCAGGGTGAGAAATAGACATTGGGACTGTTTTCGGGTCCTGGTACTGCCCCCAGGGGGAAGCAGTCAAAGCCCCCGATTTTCACTGGGATGAACTGTTAACTGGTTGGAGGGCGGGTTGGGCAGCTGATTAGCGGCCGCAGGGGCAGAAACGGAGCCAGGACTGAAAGAGTGCGGGCCCGATTTACTGTACAGCAGCCATCACTGTAGCTGCCATTTTAGAGATTTAGTTGCTGGGATAAACATGGAGCAGGAAAGGCAGAGGGCTGCAACCCAGGGCAGGACTGCTCTTGCATTGTGGATACCAACCTGGAGGTGCTCCTCGAGGCTGTGAGGGAGAGGAAAGATGTCCTCTTTCCAGAGGGTGGCAGGAGAAGCCCACCCACCCAGAACAAGCAAGCTCGGATCATGTTTACAGAGACAGTGAGCAGATAGAGTATGATGCGGAAGAATTGGGTCTGGTGCCAGAAGATGTTCAATGAGCTTATTCACTCTGGCAAGGTGAATGCAATGCCAGAACCTCAGGAAAGGCACACCAGCTGAGGAGCCTGAGGGTGCATGCTGCTCCTGAATATGGAAGGAATGTGAGCCCAGGGTACTTACTGACCCCTCAGCAAAGCTCAGAGCCATAGTGTATTTGAGGACCTGCCAGTACTGATACATGCAGCTTATGAAAATGAGTCACTGGTTTTGGTCGTAGAGGCCAGCAGTACCTTCTCTCTCTCTCTCTCTCATTTGTCCTTGCAGTAGAAACAGGTTCACAATGCCCATGAGAGATGGATAAGAGGAGTTCCCTTCTTACACATCATCACCAGCTTGGAAGAGGGAAACATAGAAACATAGAAAATAGCATGAGTAGGCCATTCGGTCCTTCGAGCCTGCTCCACCATTCATTATAATCATGGCTGATCATCCAACTCAGTAGCCTGTTCCTGCTTTCTCCCCATACCCTTTGATCCCTTTAGACCCAAGAGCTATATCTAACTCCTTCTTAAAAACATACAATGTTTTGGCCTCAACTGCTTTCTGTGGTAACGAATTCCACAGGCTCTCCACTCTCCGGGTGAAGAAATTTCTCCTCATCTCAGTCCTGAATGGTTTACCCCATATCCTTAGACTATTATCCCTGGTTCTGGACTCCCCCACCATCAGGAAGATCCTTCCTGCATCTACCCTGTCAAGTCCTGTTAGAATTTTATAGGTTTCTATGAGATCCCCGCTCACTCTTCTGAACTCCAGCGAATATAATCCTAACCGACTCAATCTCTCCTTATATGTCAGTCCCGCCATCCCAGGAATCAGTCTGGTAAACCTTCACTGCACTCCCTCTATAGCAAGAACGTCCTTCCTCAGATAAGGAGACCAAAACTGCACACAATATTCCAGGTGTGGCCTCACCAAGGCCCTGTATAATTGCAGCCAGACATCCCTGCTCCTATACTCGAATCTTCTCGCTATGAAGGCCAACATAACATTTGCTTTTTTTACCACCTGTTAGACCTACTTGCTTCAGTGACTGGTATACGAGAACATCCAGATCTCGTTGCATCGTCCCCTCTCAGTTTATAGCCGTTCAGATAATAATCTGCCTTCCTGTTTTTGCTACCAAAGTGGATAACCTCACATTCATCTTCCTTTGCGCAAGGTATGACTCCAGCCAGCGGAGGGTTTTCCCCCTGATTCCCATTGACCTCAGTTTTGCTAGGGCTCCTTGATGCCATATTCGGTCAAATGCTGCCTTGATGTCAAGGGCAGTCACTCTCACCTCACCTCTTGAGTTCAGCTCTTTTGTCCATGTTTGAACCAAGGCCGTAATGAGGTCAGGAGCTGAGTGGCCCTGGCGGAACCCAAACTGAGCGTCACTGAGCAGGTTATTGCGAAGCAAGTGCCGCTTGATGGCACTGTTGATGACACCTTCCATCACTTTACTGATGATTGAGAGTAGGCTGATGGGGCGGTAATTGGCCGGGTTGGGCTTGTCCTGCTTTTTGTGTACAGGACATACCTGGGCAATTTTCCACATTGTAGGGTAGATGCCAGTGTTGTAGATGTGCTGGAACAGCTTAGCTAGGGGTGCGGCAAGTTCTGGAGCACAGGTCTTCAGTACTATTGCTGGAATATTGTCAGGGCCCATAGCATTTGCAGTATCCAGTGCCTTCAGTCGTTTCTTGATATCGTGCGGAGTGAATCGAATTGGCTGAAGTCTGGCATCTGTGATGCTGGGGACTTCAGGAGGAGGCCGAGATGGATCATCAACTCGGCACTTCTGGCTGAAGATTGTTGCAAATGCTTCAGCTTTATCTTTCACACTGATGTGCTGGGCTCCCCCATCATTGAGGATGGGGATAATTGTGGAGCCACCTCCTCCAGTTAGTTGCTTACTTGTCCGCCACTATTCACGGCTGGATGTGGCAGGAATGCATAGCTTAGATCTGATCCGTTGGTTATGGGATCGCTTAGCTCTGTCTATCGCATGCTGCTTACGCAGTTTGGCATGCAAGTAGTCCTGGGTTGCAGCTTCACCAGGTTGACACCTCATTTTGAGGTATGCCTGGTGCTGCTCCTGGCATGCCCTCCTGCACTCTTCATTGAACCAGGATTGGTCTCCTGGCTTGATGGTAATGGTAGAGTGGGGGATACAGATCTGGTTACAGATTGTGGTTGAGTACAATTCTGTTGCTGCTGATGGCCCACAGCGCCTCATGGATGCCCAGTTTTGCATTGCTAGATCTGTTCAAAATCTATCCCATTTAGCACGGTGGTGTTGCCACACAACACGATGGAGGGTATTCTCAATGTAAAGGCGGGACTTGGTCTCCACAAGGACTGTGCGGTGGTCACTCCTACCAATACTGTTATGGACCGATGCATCTGCGGCAGACAGATTGGTGAGGATGAGGTCAAGTATGTTTTCCCCTCTTGTTGGTTCCCTCAGTTGGTTGTGGTTATTGGAGGTCAATCATCTGAGCATCAGGACATAACTGCAGGAGTTCCTCTGGGTAGTGTCCTTGGCCCAACCATCTTCAGCTGCATCATCAATGACTTTCCTTCAATCATAAGGTCAGAAGTGGGGATGTTCGCTGATGATTGCACAATGTTCAGCACCATTCGTGACTCCTCAGATACTGAAGCAGTCCATGTAGAAATGCAACAAGACCTGGACAATATCCAGGCTTGGGCTGATAAGTTGCAAGTAACATTCGCGCCACACAAGTGCCAGGCAATGACCATCTCCAACAAGAGAGAATCTAACCATCTCCCCTTGACATTCAATGGCATTATCATCGCTGAATCCCCCACTATCAACATTCTAGTGGCTACCATTGACCAGAAACTGAACTGGAGTAGCCATATAAATACCGTGGCTACAAGAGTAACTCACCTCCTGACTCCCCAAAGCCTTTCCACCATCTACAAGGCACAAGTCAGGAGTGTGATGGAATACTCTCCATTTACCTGGATGGATGCAGCTCCAACAATACTCAAGAAGCTCGACACCATCCAGAACAAAGCAGCCTGCTTGATTGGCACCCCATCTACAAACATTCACTCCCTCCACAACCGACGCACAGTGGCAGCAGCGTGTACCATCTACAAGATGCACTGCAGCAATGCACCAAGGCTCCTTCGACAGCACCTTCCAAACTCACGACCTCTACCAAGTAGAAGGACAAGGGCAGCAAATGCATGGGAACACCACCAGCTGCAAGTTCCCCTCCAAGTCACACACCATCCTGACTTGGAACTATATCGCCGTTCCTTCACTGTCACTGGATCAAAATCCTGGAACTCCCTTCCTAACAGCACTGTGGATGTACCTACCCCAAATCGACTGCAGCGGTTCAAGAAGGCAGCTCATAGAACCTTCTCAAGGGCAATTAGGTATGAGCAATAAATGCTGGCCTGGTCAGCGATGCCCTCATCCCATGTATGAATGAAAAAAAACAGTTATCCACATTTTACTGCATCTGCCATGCAGTAGCCCACTCACTCAACTTGTCTAAATCACCCTGAAGCCTCTCTGCATCCTCCTCACAACTCACCCACCCAGTTTTGTGTCATCTGCAAATTTGGAGATATTACATTTAGTTCCCTCATCTAAATCATTAATATATATTGTGAATAGCTGGGGTCCTAGCATGGATCCCTGCGGTACCCCACTAGTCAATGCCTGCCATTCGGAAAAAGACCCATTTATCACTACTCTTTGTTTCCTGTCTGCCAACCAATTTTCTATCCATCGCAATGCACTACCCCCAATCCCATACACTTTAGTTTTACACGCTAATCTCTTATGTGGAACTTTGTCGAAAGCCTTCTGAAAATCCAAATAAACCACTTCCACTGTCTCCCCCTCATCAACTCTACAAGTTACATCCTCGAAGAATTCTAGAAGATTTGTCAAGCATGATTTCCCTTTCGTAAATCCATGCTGACTCTGCCCGATTCTATTACTGTTCTCTAACTGCTCTGCTATAAAATCTTTGATAATGGACTCTAGAATTTTCCCCACTGCCAACGACAGGCTGACTGGTCTATAATTCCCTGCTTTCTCTCTACCTCCCTTTTTAAATATTGGGGTTACATTAGCTACCCTCCAATATGTAGGTACTCTTCCAGAGTCTATAAAATGTTGGAAGATGACCACCAATGCATCCACTATTTCTAGGGCCACATCCTTAAGTACTCTGGGATGCATACCATCAGGCCCTGGGGATTTATCGGCCTTCAATCCCATCACTTTCCCCAACACCATTTCGCTACTAATACTGATTTCCTTCAGTTCCTCTCTGTCACTAAGCCCTGTGTTCCCCAACATTTCTGGTATGATATTTGTGTCCACCTTTGTGAAGACAGAACCAAAGTATGCATTTTGTTCTCCATAATAAATTCCCCTGTTTCTGACTGTAAGGGACCTACATTTGTCTTCACCAATCTTTTTCTCTTCACATACCCCCTATAGAAACGTTTACAGTCAGTTTTTATGTTCACCACAAGCTTGCTCTCGTACTCTATTTTCCCTTTCTTAATCAATCCCTTGGTCCTCCTTTGCTGAAGCCATGGAGGTCACCAGGATCACTAACTATGACCAAGTCAGGAAGGCGAGATGGGCATCCCTGGTGGAGAGGATCAATAGAAACTGGAATGTATAGATTAAGGGGTACATTGCACTCCAGTCTGTCTGACAGAACACTGACGACTGAGCTGCATTGAGAGGCATTGCAGAGGCTTCTGCTCTCCAAGGCTGGTTCTCATGATTTCTTCTTGTGTCTTCTGCATGTTCTGATGTTGAGGTGCAAAGACTGATTCTTGTACCAGCATGGGACCACCAGAGCAAGCACTGTCACTCATTGCAAGCGCACCCTCCACTAGCTGAGATATTTTCACCTGGGTGGGCTCTCGCGAGTGCATAGGTAGGATGGCACTGGGTGATGAGCATGTCATGAGTGTGCAGGAGGAGGTGACAGAGGCAGAGGCAGCTGTGGGCAGTCCCCTTTGTCGGAAGGAGGTCAGACACAGCCCTGCTCAGCTGAGAACAGATGCAGGGCCTCAGGAGTCACTGTAAAGGAGGCTCTACTTAGATCAGCAGCAACAGATGTGCTCCCACATGTCACAGTTCCCTGAGGCAGTGCAGGGTCGTGGGCTGAAAATGAAGGAGTCCATCCAGCTCATGTATGCCACCATGGCTCAGGACTTTGAACGCATGAGCTCCTCCGTTGAGAGAGTAGCCAACCTCATGGACAGCCATATGTGGCAGCACTTGGAGTGGATGCAGGAACTGTGCACTGACATTGACACAATGTATACCACACTATGTAGCCCTGACTAGTCAGTGATGCTGATGACAGAGATGGTTGGAGGGGATGCCAATTCCGCTCCAACTGGTGGTCCCCTCCAGCCATCCGGAGTGCCAGCCAAAGGCTGAGGCCGTCACCGAAGAGGATGAGGGGGCACCAACCCTCATGGGGCGCCATCATTATCATTGGCCTCTTTGGCAGAGGGAGCATCTGTGCAGCAAGGCCCAGTGACGGAGGCTGCCCCTGCAATGAGGCAGGTGCAGAGCCTCTGGAGGTGCCTCCACTGGAACCTCCATGATGAGGATGACTGCCACGTACATCTCAGCTGCAAGCAGAGACAAGTGAGAAGGCTGCCTCCACCTCCTCCAAGGCCACAAAGGAAGAACCATGTAGAAGTGGTCACGAGTAGAGGACACCATATTGGGCAGAGCACTGAGTGGGTCACTGGGGTTTCTTTTACCTGTAACTGTATACTTTTTGTCTTTTTGAGCACCATATAATTATTGACACATGCTTCCTGTTATTAATGGAGATACAGAAGAAGAGGGATGAAGTGGTGAAGGGGAGCAAGGGTTCCTGAACGGTGACAGTGAAACCTCTTGGCAGATGTGCATCCTTCATTGGCGGTAAGAGTTGATTTGTTCCAGGCTGCGTCTTCAATGGAAGTGTTCTCACAGGCAGGTGAAAGTGAGTCTTAGCCCATGCTGTTCCTCCTGGACCAGTGGGGCTCAGCTGAAACGAGCCTGAATCAGATGATCCTTGACATTATTGGCATCCTTCAAGACCTTTGAGGCCCGTGGTGGGCCTCGCAATCTCCCTGTGAAGCGAGCATACCTCTGTGTTCTGCCTCTTCCTCCTCCACCTCCTTCTCCTTCTCTTCCTCTGATAAGCTGTATTCATCCAGTGCTTCACAGTCGTCAAGATCTACACCTCACTAGCATGCCATGTAATGGAGAATGCAACAAACTACCACAGTGCGCGAGACCCTTGCAGGAGGGTACTGGAGGGTGCCACCCGACTGGTCCAAGCACCAGAAACGCATCTTCAGAAGCCCGATGGCCTCAATAGTTGTCCTAGTTAGCAGATGGCTTCGGTTGCAGGGCCTCTGTGCCTTTGTCTCAGGCTCTCGTAGAGGGCGAGTAGCCATCTCTTCTTGGGATATCCCTTATCCCCTGGAATTCATCCATGGAGTTTGGGGAGGTGGAATGAAAAGTTGCAGCAGCCTGGACTGGCAGAGGATGAAGGAGTCGTGACAGGGAAGTAAGCACACATATGCAGGAAGCTCTTCTTGTGGTCGCAGACCAGCTGAATGTTGAGGGAATGGAAGCCCTTCCAGTTGATGAATCTCACTGGGCTGTTAGGTGGTGCCTTGATGGTCACATTGATGCAGTGGATGATGCCCTGCTCCTGGGGCAATCCAGCAATGGAAGTGAAACACACTGTTCTCTGTGCCTGTGAGGCCCCATCTGTCCAGAATTGAATGCACTGTCCAGTACTTGCAAATTGGGCATTAGTGAACTGCGAGATGCAATGGTGTGGAACCATTTGCGAGGCATCACGCAGGTCCTCAGCTGATCCTTGGAAGGAGCCAAAGGCAAAGATGTTCAAGGCTACAATGACTTTGATGGCTACTGGTAGGGTATGGTGAGCAGTGCTGCAGACTGTACGGTCTTTCGCCATGAGGGCACAATTGTCTGTGACCACCTGCCGGAGAGTCACGGTCTCCTGTGGCACAGGTTGTCAGTCATCTCAAAGTGGCTCCATCTTCGGCAGTACAACCTACGCCGGGGGCATGGCCTCCATTTTCTTCCTGCCCCTCATCGCTCTCCTCTGCCCTTCTGATGCCCAGGGCTCTGCCTTTCCTGTGGAGGATGTTGCTTCTCATCACCACTGGACCTGAAATCTGAGAGTCATGCTCCCATTACCAGTTGCTGATTTCCTTGTGCTCAGGTGGATCCCCCAATTGTGACTGGAAGCCTTGACCCCTTATGGCCCATGATGCCAGCAGGGTGACGACTCCCTACATGGCCTGAGTGCTTGCTGACCATGCTCCCTGCAACCTGCGGTCACCTGATGACACCTATGTGCCAATTGCCGAGTCACCCTCTGAGCCGTTCTCCTTCTTATGCACCCATCTAATTTGTTGGGACATCCGTGACTGACTGTCTGCTGTGTATCTGCCTCCATGCACCTAGTCTGCCCCGACCCTGTGTGCAGCCCATGCGCCCCCACCATAATCTCAAGCTGGTTCTACGAGCTCTCAATGAGCTCTTCAACAACCTTAGTTACACTTATTAATGGATCAGGAGGGTACGCGAGTCTGCCCTCCCCCTACTCTGGTGAAACTCGCCAGTGGTGGGAATGGTGACAGGAAACCAGCATGCAGGCTAGCACCTGTACTTTCATCACTGCCTGCCTCGGTTCCTGCCCTGGCAGAATCTAAAAATCCAGCTGTGTGTGCGTGTGTGTTTGTGTATGTACACGTTGGATGGAAGTGGAGACAATCAATGACTTCAAGAGGAAGTTAGATGGCCACCTGAGAGAAATAGACTTGCAGGACTGTGGGGATTGAGCCGGGGAGTAGGACAGACAGCATAGCTCTGTGGAGAGCTGGCATGGCCTCAATAGGCCGAATGGCCTCCTTCTATGCCATAAATGACTTTATGACTCTATATAAGAAAGAGTTTCATTTATATGCTTTACAACCAGTTAAAAGTGTTGTTTTTTTAAGTGTAGCTACTGATATAATGTAGTAAATGTGGCAACCACATTGTGCACAGCAAGCTCCCAGAAACAGAAGTGTGATAATGAACCGATCATCTGTTTTAGTGATGTGTGGGTGCAGGTGTGTGCATGTCGATTTATATAGAGACCAGTCAATCTCCCATGGCATTACAGGAGCAGTTAAGACCAAGGTATAGTTCTTAGGTGGTGTGAATTCGAAGCTGACAGATAATTGGATCAGGGCATGCAGATGTAATTCAGTCCCATAGTAAATCATAGATTCTGCCCCTATTTTTATATTTCTATAATGAATTGCTTTGTCCGCATTCATAATGGAAACTGCTGATTGAGATATTTCATGCTGTAGTAAAAGCTTTCCATCAGTGACAGTGGTGTGGCATGATCTCCACTGGTGCGACCGTGTCATTACAAAATGAGAAGTTTACATAGTGACTTTCAATTCTCATTGTGAATATAGGAATTATTGATGGAAAAGTTGACACGATGTGCGTGCAGCGCAAGAATTTTAATCTTTTACTAGTTGATCTCTTGCAATTTTGCACACGATAGTAGAAGAATACGTTCTCCTTATCTATCTCAGCTCTCTTTGTTTTGCTGTCCCTCTCTTTGTTTCCCCTTTTCTGGTTCTGGTTCTGTCTATTCTCTCCCCTGAACTCTTTTTGCTTTAAACCATGTAATTTGAGCAGTTGATTGAATCGCCGTTCCGCCCCTTTAATCTTTAAATTGCAGATCGAGACACCACAAATCCTGGTCAAAATGGAGAGGATTGGGTAATTCCCCGTCAATCACTTATGGAGGCAGGATTGCCGTAAGTGACTGGGATAGATTTTACGCGGGTAATTTCGTCCACGCATGACATTTTGCTGAAGAAATAATCCTGCTTTTATCAGGAGTCTGTGTTGTAGTTGCAGTCATTCTGTTCTGTTTGCTCTCATGGTGAGAGACTCTAGTTAAAAAGACACTGTTTTAAATTCTGCTGTCAGTCCCACGTCCAACTCATTGGCTGACGTAGTGGTATCAATGCTCACCAGCATTACTTAAACTCAGGGGAGTCGTGTTTCTGTTTTAGGTGCAATCAGCGATTCTGGCGCAAATTAGGCCCGTTTTGAAAAGTATTGTTTTCACCCACTCCTAGTTTCTGCTTTTTTCCATAAAGCTGAATCTGCCTTGAACCAGCGCAATCAGGCAGTGTTTTAAAATGTTTATTTAATAAATATTTCTTTGGTAAATATATCTTGATATATTTAAGAGTGGTACTGTGATAGAGCTGAAAATGGGTTAACATAAAAAATAAGCATTTTGGATCAGAGTAAACCCACCACCTGTAACTCGATTTTAAATTACTGAAAATTACTTGAACAAAAATACAAAAGTAGTTTCCAGCTGGACTGGAGTACAGTAGTCAGCTGCTTTTGTAATATTGTTTTTTTTAAAAAAATCATTCAAAATATTTAAATATTAGTGTCCCTGTGCCCAAAAAACCCAGCTTAATTTATGGAGTCTACTTGAAGACCTGTAAACAAGCGCAATTAGTGGAAATTCCCAATGGCGGTGTGTCCAGATTTGGGGCCTGCTTCTAGCGCTGAAACGTGAGTTATGCTGAATGCAATTTGTGTTTAAAATATTGTGATTTTTTTTTTGTGCCGGTTATGCTGATACCAGGAAAATTGCACCGAAGAAAACTGTGCAATCGAGCGGAAACACAAGTTCAGTACTGCTAAGGTGCAAATTCTTAACTCCTCTATTCCCTCCACAGATGCTGACTGACCTGCAGAGTGTTTCCAGCATTTTCTGTTCTTGTTTCAGATCTCCAGCAGTGTATTTTCACTTTTTGTTTATCATGTACTATTCTGTCAGTTGGGTCAGAATCAAGGTCACTAACATTGGTTGGACATATTCCAGGAGATCTAGAACATAACATAACACATGAGAGCAGAAGTAGGCCATTCAAGCCTGCTCTGCCATTCTATAAGATCATGACTGATCTTCAACATCAACTCCAATTTCGTGGCCTATCCCCATATCCCTGATTCCCTTCGTGTCCAAACGTCCATTGATCTCATCTTGAATATACTCAACCACTGAGCATCCACACCCCTCTGGGGTAGAGAATTCCAAAGATTCACAACCCTTTGAAGAAATTTCTCATCTTAATTCTAAATGAATAACCATTTATCCTAAGACTATGGCCGGAATTTTACATTGAGACGGTGGCCCCACCCACTAGCTAAAAAGTCAGGGCTGGGCAGCCTCTGCTGAGCCTAGAAACCAGGCAGCAATTTTGCTTGACCCAGGCCCTTAATTGACCTTGGTCAGGACTTCTGAGTCCCCCTCTGAGGCAGGCAGTCCTGTCTCCAAGAGCTGCCATGGTAATCAGCTCCTCAGTCCCAGCAGCGTCAACAGCAAGCAGATGACAATAGATGTCACCCTTCAGTAAGGTAAGTAGGGTTCGGGCCTTGCCGGGGACAATCGGCAAAGTGCTGAAGTGCCCATCCAGTCTTACCAGCGGCGGCTGGAGGAGGCCTCTAAGTGGCAATTAATTGGCCACTTCAGGACCTCAGTTGTCCTGGGGTGGGCAGGCTATTTGCCACCTCCTCCGCTGCTGGTAAAATAGCAACGGGGGCTGCTGGGTGACGGGAACAATGCCACCTGCCCCCCTCCCCGCCCACTTGATTTTACCCTCCCCTGCCTCCCAGCTTGCTCCTGGGGGAGGGGGGGTTGGTGGCAGGGGTGTAAAATTCTGGCCTATGATCCTGAGTTCTAGACTCATCCGCCAGGGGAAACCCCCTCCCGGCATCTACCCTGTCAACCCCTCGAAGAATTTTATATGTTTCAGTGGGATTACCTCCCATTCTTCTAACCTCCAGAGAATCGAGGTCTATTCTACTCAATCTTTCCTCATAGGTCAACCCTCTCATCCCATGAATCAATTACATTTCTTCTCATCTTCAACCATCCGAGCTCCATGCTCCCATCATTGGGTACCCAACGCTCCCATCATTGGGTACCCAACACACCCATCCTTGCAGTATACCGCCTAGCCACACCAACTGGAAAACGAGCATAAACAAGCATTTGTTAGCTAATTGGATCATTCTTGACTGACAGTTAGGGCAGTTATTCCCCCATCTCCGATTGAACAAAAGAGTTCAAAGAAAATGGGGGAAAAACGTGTTTTTTAAATACCCCAATGATTTCTCTCCTAGGTTGTTCGCAGCAGCATGCCGGAGATGAATGGTGGCTCCTGGACAATCCTGGAGAGTTATCAAACCTAGTCAGAATCCAAAGCAGCAGTGTTCTGTCAAAACACATTACACCTCATTTGATCCTAGGATGACAATTTCCTTTTTTCAGGCTATATTTCCATTCATAACATTTCACAGATAATTATTTCCATTACTCATTATTCCTCTTCCCATCTGGAAGGATTAGTTGTTTTAACATATTTTTCGAATTAATCCATATATCTATGACTTAACATTATTAAATTCTTTGAAATTAATTGTGCATTGAATGCATTTAGATTTTTCCTGCTGGTGCTCAGATTGCATGTGATTCCCTAATATTATCATGTATTGAACATTTTAATGTTTTCCCAATCTGCTGGACTGATAATACAAGATTTCCAATATTAATCATTGATCTGGCAGGAATGCAACAGAGGGGCCAGGCCAAATTAGACCAGGTCTCAGATACACCCAGTCCAAGTCTTCCCCCTATGTGGGAACTTGTCCATCCTAAAAAAGGTTACCTGCATCAAAGGAGGCCCTGCTGAGATGAGTGGACTCCCAAGCCAGGGGTTCCCGTATACATGTCCTGGGAGTTCACTAGCAGGCTGGTAAACCTGTCAGCTGGAATATACAGGACCCACCTGGAGGCCCAAGTTTGGAGCTTGGCCATCACCCAGGAAGATTAAAAACATTTTAAAGCATTTCTCACCCCCTTATAAAGGAGTCCAGTGGGGCACAGAGGGCATATTTTGGGGAAGAGGGTATTCTGAAACATTTACAACCTTCTCCCATCTGGTGGGCATGTCCCTGTAGTGGCATGGGCAGCCTGCAATGATATTTTAATGAGCGACCCTCCCCCCTGAGCTTGCATATTCCAACTACAGATTACCGACAGGCGTAACCCGGCACATATGTAAGCTTATATGGTCAAGCTCGCCAATAATAATCATGCAGTAACCACATTAAGGTTTTCCATATTAGTACCCTGATTGAACCAGGTCTATAACATTAATCATGCATTGAATATATTAAGACTTTTCCTGCTAAGCTTCTGCTTGTAGAAGGTCTCTAATATTAACTGTGCATTGAACATATTAAAGCTTTTCCTGTTAACGTTCTGATTGCACCAGCCTTGGTTAGTAATGTAGAAAGATGAAGAGTGAGCCAAAGATAAAATGAAAAACATCAGTTCATCTGGAAGGCAAAAATACCCTGAAATGCCACTGTACAAAAAGCTCCCAAAGTGCTAGACTTAAATAAATATATTAAGACACCACCCTAGAAAAAATATTTTAACAACTTGCAAAAATTCCTATGAAACCTCAAACAAGAAATTCCCACCCACAAGTACTGTAGATAAAAGTAAATATATAAATCTTAATTATTGACTCTGTATAAGGCATGGAGAGGAACTTTGGTTTATAACACAACCACAAGGTACATATTATAGTATAAATTAAAAGGATTAATCCTATACCAATTGCCAGGATGAGTGATTGAAGCCTAGAACTGTAATTTTGGATACAGACTTTGTGCGCTTATGTCTTTTGGAAACAACGCCTTATGACAGCTGCTAAAAATAGGGAGTGTTAAAGCAATTAATCGCAGAAATTGACAAGAGGCTCATTCTATAATTAAAGTATGAATGTATTTAACCAATATTCAATAATCAGTAGACACCATCAACAGTTATCGGTAGGCAGACTCACCACAGTTCAAAAATGACAACTTGTATTTATATAGCACCTTTAATGTAGTAAAATGCCCCACGGTGCTGCTCAGAAGATGTTAACAAGCACAATTTTCTCACCTGCTTGCCACATGCTGGTTCTTATACTGAACAGTACGGCCTACAAACAGGCTTTGTACTCTCCCCATAACAAAACATGCCTGCAGGTCCAATAGTCACTGCCAGCAATAACACCTTCAAGTGCAGAGTAGCTACATTTCTCATTATTGGCTGATGTCCTTGAGATGTTTGTGAGATTGAACTAAGAAAAGCAGAATGAGTACAGATCAAGACAGATATACCTGCAGGGTTGGTACTGACAGCAGAAAGGTAGGTCTCTTGTTGGAGAAGCGACAATGCAATAACCTTGCAAAGCCTGGGATAAGGAAGCATGTCAGTGATAGTACTCAGAAAAGCACTGCTCTTTGCAACGGTCAGAATATACAGTTCTCAGCGGTTTCACCCTATCTTAATCTTCACTGACTGACTTTTCCCATGACCCTTCACACAGTAGCCTTTTCAGAAAACTTATCCTAAAACTAGGTCTATCAGACATTTTTTTTTCCACAAAACTTATGCTAAATCCTGGTCTACCTAACTAGGCCTGAGCTATGGGAAATACTCAATGATCTCCCTCTATGGTCATAGGGCCCAGGGTTTCTGAGTCGATTTTTCATATCTTCCCTGGGACTGCAATTTGTGGGGTTTTCCTGCGGTAAATTGCAGTTCTCTTATTGCAGCCTTTTCCTGCCTGCTGAGATAATGAAAGTTTAAAGAACACAGATGTTGACACCCTAATGCTCACACTTTATCCCTACTTGTGTATGCTTCAATGTTTTGCAAACCTACCATTGGTTGAAGGCTTTGTGGGCATAACTATAAGGAGAAAAGTAATATATTTCAATATCAGTTACAAAATTCAGCCCTGCAGCAATCATTTTTTTTTATTCATTCATGGGATGCGGGTGTCGCTGGCTAGGCCAGCATTTATTGCCCATCCCTAATTGCCCTTGAGAAGGTGGTGGTGAGCTGCCTTCTTGAACCGCTGCTGTCCATGTGAGGTAGGTATACCCACAGTGCTGTTAGGAAGGGTATTCTAGGATTTTGACCCAGCGACAGTGAAGGAAGGGCGATATAGTTCCAAGTTAGGATGGTGTGTGACTTGGGGGGGGAACTTGCAGGTGGTGGTGTTCCCATGCATTTTCTGCCCTTGTCCTTCTAGTTGGTAGAGGTTGCGTGTTTGGAGGGTGCTGTCTGAGGAGCCTTGGTGCATTGCTGCAGTGCATCTTGTAGATGGTACACACTGCTGCCACTGTGCGTCGGTGGTGGAGCAAGTGAATGTTTGTAGATGGGGTGCCAATCAAGTGGGCTGCTTTGTCCTGGATGGTGTCGAGCTTCTTGAGTGTTGTTGGAGCTGCACCCATCCAGGCAAGTGGAGAGTATTCCATCACATTCCTGACTTGTGTCTTGTAGATGGTGGACAGGCTTTGGGGAGTCAGGAGATGAGTTACTCGCTGCAGGATTCCTAACCTCTGACCTGCTCTAGTAGCCACAATATATATATATATATATATATATATATATATATATATATATATAGCTACTCCAGTTCAGAATATGAATGTGCAGGTGTGAAAAAGTTGTAAATTTTTCTAACTGCTTTGCAGTTCAGCTGAACCAGGTTAAGTGAAACTCTTGGGTGGCATGCATTCCATGCTTACATATTTTGGGTAGACAAATGCTGGGTAGGCTTACACCAGTAATCTTGTGGATGTTGGAATACATCTTTATTTGTTCCCACAATCTCTGATAGTGGGAGATGATATTGGCCTTCTCAATGTAGGTCCCTTACAGTCATGAACAGTAGAATTTATTATGGGGAATAAAGAAATGACTGACCAACCAAATGCATACTTTGGTTCTGTCTTCACAAAGGAGGACACAAATATCATACCAGAAATGTTGGGGAACACGGGGCTTAGTGAAAGAGAGGAACTGAAGGAAATCAGTATTAGTAGAGAAATGGTGTTGGGGAAATTGATGGGATTGAAGGCCGATAAATCCCCAGGGCCTGATGGTCTGCATCCCAGAGTACTTAAGAAAATGGCCCGAGAAATAATGGATGCTTTGGTGGTCATTGTCCAAAATTTTTTTTTTATTCATTCATGGGATGTGGGTGTTGCTGGCGAGGCCAGCATTTATTGCCCATCCCTAATTGCCCTTGAGAAGGTGGTGGTGAGCTGCCTTCTTGAACCGCTGCAGTCCATGTGGGGTAGGTACACCCACAGTGCTGTTAGGAAGGGAGTTTTCATTCCTTTTTATTGACTTCGTAGCGGTTAGACTCCTATAGATTCTGGAACAGTTCCTACAGATTGGAGGGTAGCTAATGTAACCCCACTCTTTAAAAAGGGAAGTAGAAAGAAAGCAGGGAATTATAGACCAGTCAGCCTGACGTCGGTAGTGGGGAAAATTCTAGAGTCCGTCATCAAAGATTTTATAGCAGAGCACTTTGAGAACAGTGGTAGAATCAGACAGAGTCAGCATGGATTTACAAAAGGGAAATCATGCTTGACAAATCTACTAGAATTCTTCAAGGATGTAACTAGTAGAGTTGATGAGGGGGACTCAGTGGATGTGGTTTATTTGGACTTTCAGAAGGCTTTCAACAAAATCCCACATAAGAGATTAGCGTGTAAAATTAAAGCGCATGGGATTGGGGGTAGTGTATTGCGATGGATAGAAAATTGGTTGGCAGACAGGAAACAAAGAGTAGGGATAAATGGGTCTTTTTCCGAATGGCAGGCATTGACTAGTGGGGTACCGCAGGGATAGGTGCCAGGACCCCAGCTATTCACGATATATATTAATGATTTAGATGAGGGAACTAAATGTAATATCTCCAAATTTGCAGATGACACAAAACTGGGTGGGAGGGCGAGTTGTGAAGAGGATGCAGAGAGGCTTCGGGGTGATTTGGACAAGTTGAGTGAGTGGGCTAATGCATGGCAGATGCAGCATAATGTAGATAAATGTGAGGTTATCCACTTTGGTAGCAAAAACAGGAAGGCAGATTATTATCTGAACGGCTATAAACTGAGAGAGGAATATGCAGCGAGACCTGGGTGTTCTCGTACACCAGTCGCTGAAGGTAAGCATGCAGGTCCAACAAGCAGTAAAAAAAAGTTGGCCTTCATAGTGAAAGGATTCAAGTACAGGATCAGGGCTGTCTTGCTGCAATTATACGGGGCCTTGGTGAGGCCACACCTGGAATAGTGTGTGCAGTTTTGGTCTCCTTATCTGAGGAAGGATGTTCTTGCTATAGAGGGAGTACAGCGAAGGTTTACCAGACTGATTCCTGGGTTGGTGGGACTGACGTATGAGGAGAGATTGAGTCGGTTAGGATTATATTCGCTGGAGTTCAGAAGAGTGAGGGGGGAATCTCATAGAAACCTATAAAATTCTAACAGGACTTGACAGGGTAGATGCAGGAAGGATGTTCCCGATGGTGGGGGTGTCCAGAACCAGGGATAATAGTCTAAGGATATGGGGTAAACCATTCAGGACTGAGATGAGGAGAAATTTCTTCACCTGGAGAGTGGAGAGCCTGTGGAATCCGTTACCACAGAAAGCAGTTGAGGCCAAAACATTGTATGTTTTCAAGAAGGAGTTAGATTTAGCTCTTGGATCTAAAGGGATCAAAGGGTATGGGGAGAAAGCAGGAACAGGTTACTGAGTTGGATGATCAGCCATGATCATAATGAATGGTGGAGCAGGTTCGCAGGGCTGAATGGCCTACTCCTGCTCCTATTTTCTATGTTTCAACCATCTCCTGCCACACAGTCCAGACTGCTATGAAGTGAACATTCCTAAACGTACTCAAAAAGCATTGTTAGTGTAATATCTTCAAAAGGCATCTTCTCCTGGTTTCATTACGTGCAACTTGCATTTAAATTACTCCAGCCCGTTAACAGTTGTGCTCTGCAGACTATCAGTGAGCTGCCTGCCCCAGGCCCAATCAAAATGATGAGTTTCCATATATTAAAATGAGCTGGACTTCTGGTCAGCCTTTAGAAATGCATGCTAAGTCCAACTATGCTGTATTCTGGTCCCGTTGGCCTTATGCTGCTACCTTAATGTGAAATGCAACGCAATACAAGAAAGCAAGTTGAGTGGGCAGAGAGAGGCATCAAAATGTTTATACATGCTATTGTTTACTGCAGATTTTCCAGCCTGGAACACTGTTTCCCAAGTATCCCTCTGACCATTTTGCGTTCATATTTCCTCCTGCAAGACACTTCCTCTAAGTGACATTACTGAAGTGGTAGAAAGCAGGGAGAGACTCTTGTCATGGTCGTCTCCGTGCTGGCAATAAATATTATAAAACATCAAACAATGAATCTATAATTTAGTTCTGTCATAAAAAGGGTACAGTTGGAACTAAAATAATTCAACCAAGACTTTCTTTCCCCTTGAATATCATTAAAATGCAAGGTTACCAAAAAAAATTGTTGTTTTTCCTTGTGTTAAGGCAACACCAATTAAAGTCACGGTGGTATTATTTACTGATTTGTGCTGCACTTGAGCATCAAATTTGAGCTGGCTCAAAAATGAAAGAATATTTTTATCACTTTTCTGACAGAGTAAAGTCAAAAACAGGTAGAGCAAACCCATGCACTTGTTTATCTTGTAGCTCTCGGGTCCAATAGAGGTCATAGATTTTGGTGTGACAGCAGTTCATATGTTTACACTGGCAGATTACTCAGTGCCAATAGAGTTGCACCACCTCCCTGGAGCCAGAAATCTGTTCTGGATTCACTCATACACAAACATATATTTTTGTTCCCAGTCAATAACCTGACTTGCTGTTACGTAATACATTTTATAGCTTAACATCATTCATTGTTATGGTATCTGGTCATTGTGCACTGCACAGACTAATGTTTAATCTTCCTGTTTTTTAAGTGCATATGTTATTTGTATTCCTGCTATCTTTGTCTAACCTTTCCCACCAGTGGTCTATGTATCAGCTATTGCTTCCAGAAGCTTTAAAAGAATTAACAGGGCAGTCTCAGAAATACACTTGCTGCCTCAGCCACATATTTATTTATTATCAGATTGTTTGTTTCACTACTAAATTTTCTCACTCTCTCACGGTCTTTTGTCTGACCAAATTAATATTCTGTACCTGCACAGACAGAAGTTAATGAAAAATAAAATGGATTTTAGTTAGTTCCTTGTGATATTAATCCCCCGAGTACAGAATTTCCTTGGCAGTGGTTAAAATGGATGATTTTATTTTGAGATTTTCTATTCCATCATGTAGAAAACAGGGGATATCATTTCGGATCAATATTTTAAGCATAATGGGGAGAGTAAGAAGAAAAGCTCTGATGGAAAGGTTCATTAGAAAATGCAATGCATTCTTCCATGGCAATTAAGGCTGAGCCATAGAATTGAAGGAAAAATTAAATAAAAATTTGAGAAAAATATTAAAGAGAAAGAGGAGGAAATTGGGATTAGTGTAGATAGTTATAATATAGAGGTGCCTCAGGCACAATAGGCTGAATGCCTCTTCCTGAGTTTAACTTCCTATGGCAAAAGTAGAACTAGAATGGTGCAGGATTAATGCCTTTACTGTAGTAAAACTTCCCAAGGTGTTTCATAAGAGTGTAATTAATCAATATTTGACAAAGAAGGCGACATTAGGCCAAATAATTAAAAGCTTTGTCAAAGAATAAGGTTTTAAGAAGCAAACAAATTGAGACAAAAGTGGAGAAGTCTAGGAAATTCCAGAGTTTAGGGGCCAGACAGATGAAGAGATGGTTACCTGTACTGAGGCGAAGGAAGTGAGGGAGGCATAACAGCCAAGAGTTGGAGGAAGGCTGAATTTTCAAAGGATAGTAGGGCTGGAGGAGGTTACAGAGGTTGGAGACAGATACAGTTGTGGCTTTCAAAAGGGAATTGGATAAGCACCTGAACAGAACAAAATTGCAGGACTACAGGGCAAGGGCAGGGGAGTGGGACTAACTGAGTTGCTCCTGCAGAGTGCTGGCATAGACATAATGGGCTGAATGGCCTCTTTCTCTGCTGTAACCATTCTATGATTCTAGACGGGGAGGAGTGAGGCCATAGAAGGATTTGAACAAGGGAAGAGAATTTTTTAATTGAGGCATTGGCGGACCAGGAAGCAATGTAGGGCTGTGAGAACAGAGTTGTTGGTGAATGGGACTTGGTGTGAGTTAGGATATGAGTAGCAAAGTGTTGGATGATCTTAAGTTTATGGAGATAGAAGATGGTCATCCAGGAGAAGTAACAAAAACATAGATAAAGGTTTCAGCAGCAAATGAGCTGAAGCAGGGGCAGAGAAAGGTGATGTTAGGGAGGTGGAAGGAGATAGTCTTTATGATGCAGTGGATAGAGAAGCAGAAGCTCATCAGGGGGGTCAAATAGGACATTGAGGTTGCGTACAGTTGGGTCAGCCTGAGACAGTGGCCAGAGAAAGGAATGGAATTGATGATTAGACAGCACAGTTTGCAGTGAGGTCTAAAGACTGTGGGCTGGATTTTATCATCAGGCTCCATGGCAGGGTGGGGGTCCGGCAGTGGCCCGCCATGAAGGCCGACACTAGGAGGGCCCAGCCCAATCCTCCCAAAGTGGGTAATGGGGATCCTGTAGAGCAAAGTGGATGATGGGGATCCTGTAGATGTAGTTTATTTGGACTTCCAGAAGGCATTTGATAAGGTGCCGCACAAAAGGTTAATACATAAGGTAAGTTCACATGGATGGCAAGATGTAACTACTGGGGTGCCACAGGGTTCGGTCCTTGGGCCCCAACTATTTACAATCTATATAAGTGACTTGGATGCAGGGTTAGAAGGTACTATAGCCAAATTTGCAGATGACACTAAAATAGGTGTGACAGTAAGTTGCAATAAAGAAATAAGAAATCTACAAATGGATATGGATAGGTTCGATAAATGGGCCAAAATTTGATAGATGGATTTTAACGTGGATAAGTGTGAACTTATCCATTTTGGTCAGAAGAATAAAAAGGCAAATTATTATCTAAATGGAGAGAAACTTCAGAGTGCTTCGGTGCAGAGGGATCTGGGTGTCCTCGTGCATGAATCACAGAAAATTAGTTTGCAGGTACAGCAGGTGATAAGGAAGGCAAATGGAATTTTGGCATTTATTGCTAAAGCAATAGAGCATAAAAGTAGGGAAGTGTTGCTGCAACTGTACAAGGCATTGGTGAGACCGCACCTGGGGTATTGCGTACAGTTTTAGTCCCCTTACTTGAGGAGGGATGTAGTTGTATTGGAGGCAGTTCAGAGGAGGTTCACTAGATTGATTCCAGAGATGAGGGGCTTGTCTTATGAAGAGAGATTGAGCTGTTTAGGCCTTTACTCTCTAGAGTTTAGAAGAATGAGAGGAGAGATAATTGAGGTATATAAGATGATTAAGGGGATTGACAAAGTAGACATAGACAGGATGTTTCCTCTTGTGGGGCAATCTAGAACGAGAGCTTATAGTTTTAGGATAAGGGGTAGCAGATTTAAAACAGAGATGAGGAGAAATTACTTCTCTCAAAGGGTCGTGAGTCTGTGGAATTCACTACCCCAGAGTGCGGTGGATGCCGGGACACTGGGTAAATAGACAGATAGACAGATTTTTAATTAGAAATGGGTTGAAGGGTTATGGAGAATGGGCAGGAAAGTGGAGCTGAGGCCAAGATGAGATCAGCCATGATCGTACTGAATGGCGGAGCAGGCTTGAGGAGCTGAATTGCCGACTCCTGCTCCTAGTTCTTATGTTCTTATGTTCCGGCGAGGCTCCGTGGTGGCCCTCCCACGACTGGGCGATGGGACCTGAATTTTAATATTTAAATCAGTAAAATAATTACATTTAAATGAAGTTACCTTCCATCTTCCAGGCCCACCGCGATCTTTGTGCAGTTTGTGGGGCGGGGGTGGGGGAGCGGGGAGTGTGGAAAGATCAGATTTAAAAGGTAAGTGTTTTGGGGGGAAAATGGCAAATAGTTAATGTAATTGTTATTGGGGGTGGGAAAAGGGTGTTAGAGATTTTTTGGGATAAATTTTGGGGGGATACTGCTTTAAAAATGCAAATTGACTGGCGGGCTGGCTGCCCTTTAAAAATGGCAGCACGCGCACAGGCAGCTGACACCATTGCCAAGGATGGGTAGTCCGCCCCTTCACGAGATTGCGGGGGTGGAGGGGGCACTGGTGGGTCACCCCAGCTATTTAAATGAGCTGCCACGTGGGAGATTGCGAGATTGGCAGCAGGCTGTTAAAATCCAGCCCTGTGACTTCAGTCTTCCCAATTTTGAATTTGAGGAGATTTTGGCTCATCCAGGCAAGCAGTCTGACAACACAGAGGCAGTGGAGGTGTTGACAGAGATAGTGCTGAGATCAAGCTGGGTGGCGCAGCGTACACGTGAATACTGTTGCTGTGTTTTTGGATGTCTCTGAGGGGCAGCATGTAGATGAAACATAGGAGGGGGTCAATGATAGATCCATCGGGTACTCCAGACTTAACGGTGTGGAGGCAGAAGAGAAGACATTGTAGTAAGTTCTCTGGCTATGACTGGTTAAGAGTGGAACCAGGAGAGGGAAATCCCACTCACCTGGATAACAGAGAAAAGACACTGGAGGAGGTTGCTGCAGTCAACCGAGCCAATAGCTACAGGCTTCAAGAAGGATGAAGAGGGATTATGCACCATAGTCACAGTCATGTAATATGTAATTTGTGACTTTGATTAGAACAGTGGCAGAAACCTGATTGGAGAGGTTCAAAGATGGAATTGCGGGAAAGATGGGCTCAGATTTGGGACACAACATCATGTTCAAGGTCGTTGGAGAGGCAAGGGAGTTTGGAGATGGGGTGGTAGTTTACAAGGACAGAGGGACCAAGGGTGGATTTCTTGAAGAGGGAAGGTGATGGCGACAGATTTGAAAGGAAAGAGACATTGAAGTGAATAGGAGATTGCAGTTTCTCACAGTCTGGCCAGCCTGAGACAGTGGCCTGAAGAGAAGGAAGCATTTATTTTATTAGCTAGCATGTGGACCAGGAAGGGAACCAGGGTGGTCAGCGTTTAGTGGGAACAGGGGAGTGGGCATGAGGAGAAATAGGAGCAACTAGAGAAAGATGATTTCCAGGCCAGGACAGGGTGGGGATCCTTGGGAGAAATTTTCTTTGGTGCACGAGGAATGGAGGGACATGGCAGAGGAAGCTGAATGGATTGCCTCAGTCTCAGTGACAAAAGTCCTTGAGCTCTTGCACTTAGAAACATAAAAAATTAGAGCAGGAGTAGGCCATTCGGCCCTTCGAGCCTTCTCCGACATTCATTATGATCATGGCTGATCATTCAACTCAGCAACCTGCTCCTGCTTTCCCCCCATATCCTTTGATCCCTTTTCATCCCAAGAGCTATATCTAACTCCTTCTTGAAAACATACAATGTTTTTGCCTCAACTGTTTATGATGGTAGTGAATTCCACAGGCTCACCACTTTCTGGGTGAAGAAATGTCTCCTCATCCCAGTCCTGAATGGTTTACCCCGTATCCTTAGACTATGACCCCTGGTTCTGGACTCCCCCACCATCGGGAAGATCCTTCCTGCATCTACCCTGTCAAGTCCTATTGGAATTTTATAGGTTTCCACGAAATCCCCCCTCACTCTTCTGAAGTCCAGCAAATATAATCCTAATCGACTCAATTTCTCCTCATACGTCAGTCCCACCATCCCAGGAATCAGTCTGGTAAACCTTAGCTGCACTCCCTCTATAGCAAGAACATTCTTCCTCAGATAAGGAGACCAAAACTGCACACAATATTCCAGGTGTGGCCTCACCAAGGCCCTGTATAATTGCAGCAAGACATCCTTGCTCCTGTACTCGAATCCTCTCGCTGTGAAGGCCAACATACAATTAGCCTTTTTTACCGCTTGTTGCACCTTCAGCGATTGGTGTGCAAGAACACCCAGGCCTCGTTGCATATTCCCCTCTCTCAGTTTATAGCCGCTCAGATAATAATCTGCCTTCCTGTTTTTGCTACCAAAGTGGATAACCTCACATTTATCCACATTATACTGCATCTGCCATGCATTTGCCCACTCACTCAACTTGTCCAAATCACCCTGAAGCCTGTCTGCATCCTCCTCACAACTCGCCCTCCCACCCAGTTTTTTGTCATCTGCAAATTTGGAGATATTACATTTAGTTCCCTCATCTAAATCATTAATATATTTTGTGAATAGCTGCAGTCCTAGCACCGATCCCTGCGGTACCCCACAGGGCACTGCCTGCCATTCGGAAAAAGACCCGTTTATTTCCTGTCTGCCAACCAATTTTCTATCCATCGCAATACACTATCCCAATCCCATGTGCTTTAATTTTACATGCTAATCTCTTGTCCGGGACTTTGTCGAAAGTCTTCTGAAAGTCCAAATAAACCACATCCACCGGCTCCCCCTCATCAACTCTGCTAGTTACATCCTCGAAGAATTCTAGTAGATTTGTCAAGCATGATTTCCCTTTCCCTTCTTATTGGAAGTGAGTGTAGAGGGAGCAGGGGAGATGGGTTTAAGGAGGTTGTTGGTAGTGGAGAAGCCAGGTATCTTTTACATTGTGCTTTGAAATTCTCTTTCAATAAATCAAAAGTTTCAGCAATCACACAGTGGGAACTCTGAGAGTTGCATCCTCGCTGCAGAACAGACAGAATATTTTTGCTTCTTTTTACTGAACTTGAGAGTTGACATAGAGCAGGAACTCATAATCAAAATAGGTTGCTGAGTCTTGTCAGGCTTTGATGATGCTTCTCATCACCTAAAAGATTCAGTTCAAAGCAGCATAAGTTGTCAAGTTAATAACCTTCAAATAAATGTTCAATTGTTCCATAGGCCCTCGAGGCACCTAAATATCAGACTTTGTCTGCACAGGCCTAGTAGGACACTGTTAAAGACTATACTTCATAACCTTGTATTTATGGATTCCTATTCTCTGGGTGCCTAAACTGAAACTCATTAACTAGTTTTTGCTTTGGTGTCTAAACCAGGCCACTTTCAGTTGAATAAGATCCTCCTTTCACATGCTTGAGGTCAGAGATGCACAGATTACATAATGAGATAATCATTTAGACCCCATAGCTCTGTTTTGAATATGCACTGTAATATTTATCTATGGTTAAATTTTCTTAATAGAAATCTGTTGAAAAAAAGATCTTGATCTCATCAGTTCATGCATCTGTTGATTAGATCAAAATTATATTGCTTGACATTTGGATAACTGAAAAAGTAAGGCGTTTGATAAGGTTCCCCACGGTAGGCTATTGCAGAAAATACGGAAGTATGGGGTTGAAGGTGATTTAGAGCTTTGGATCAGAAATTGGCTAGCTGAAAGAAGACAGAGGGTGGTGGTTGATGGCAAATGTTCATCCTGGAGTTTAGTTACTAGTGGTGTACCGCAAGATTCTGTTTTGGGGCCACTGCTGTTTGTCATTTTTATAAATGACCTGGATGAGGGTGTAGAAGGGTGGGTTAGTAAATTTGCGGATGACACGAAGGTCGGTGGAGTTGTGGATAGTGTCGAAGGGTGTTGTAGGGTACAGAAGAACATAGATAGGCTGCAGAGCTGGGCTGAGAGATGGCAAATGGAGTTTAATGCGGAGAAGTGTGAGGTGATTCACTTTGGAAGGAGTAACAGCAATGCAGAGTACTGGGCTAATGGGAAGATTCTTGGTAGTGTAGATGAGCAGAGAGATCTTGGTGTCCAGGTACATAAATCCCTGAAAGTTGCTACCCAGGTTAATAGGGCTGTTAAGAAGGCATATGGTGTGTTAGCCTTTATTAGTAGGGGGATCGAGTTTCGGAGCCACGAGGTCATGATGCAGCTGTACAAAACTCTGGTGAGGCCGCACCTTGAGTATTGCGTGCAGTTCTGGTCACCGCATTATAGGAAGGATGTGGAAGCTTTGGAAAGGGTGCAGAGGAGATTTACTAGGATGTTGCCTGGTATGGAAGGAAGGTCTTACGAGGAAAGGCTGAGGGACTTGAGGTTGTTTTCGTTAGAGAGAAGGAGGAGGAGAGGTGACTTAATAGAGACATACAAGATAATCAGAGGGTTAGATAGGGTGGATAGTGAGAGTCTTTTTCCTCGGATGATGATGGCAAACACGAGGGGACATAGCTTTAAGTTGAGGGGTGAAAGATATAGGACAGATGTCAGAGGTAGTTTCTTTACGCAGAGAGTAGTAGGGGCGTGGAACGCCCTGCCTGCAACAGTAGTAGACTCGCCAACTTTAAGGGCATTTAAGTGGTCATTGGATAGACATATGGATGAAAATGGAATAGTGTAGGTCAGATGATCGGCGCAACATCAAGGGCCGAAGGGCCTGTACTGCGCTGTAATGTTCTAATGTTCTAATAATGTCAAAAGAATTGGTATTGCCTAGTGCTGAAGTGTTTGGGATGGCCTGAGCAGTTGGCAGTGTATGAAAGACACTTGGGGTTATTTTGGCCAAAGGGTATAAACAAGCACTAAATGGGTGCAGTGCTAATATGACTAGTCTGTTTGAAAGTCTGGATTTAGCACAGAATTTTGGTCCTAATTGCTGATTACCATAATTTGAACATTCTTGGAGGTACTAAACCAGAAGCCTATAGGTTTAGTACTTGACTGCTGATTAAACACAATTTTTGTGGAGCAGTATTATGTGGCTTCCTCACACCCACTTCCACTGAAGGTGTGGAGTGCACTGGTGACACTTAGCGGCATGTTTCAGATGGCTTAGGGGCAAAGCGGGAGGGTACACAGATTCTCAGCTGAGGCACTGGAGGCCATATCATTTACCTGTAGTGGGGAAGGACATCACCTTGCCCTCCTGTTCCTGCAGTCAGACTTTGGGGCCATTTGTTTGCCGACTAAGTGTCTGGACTACCATTTGTGAATGTGCCAATAGATAGTATTCAGCTGCTTTGAACTGGCAGCATACTTGGCACTTCCGCTTGCCATATTTAGTGGGTCACGGGGTCTGGACGTTAAAAAAAATCATTCTTTCACGGGATGTGGGCATTAGGGGCGGCACAGTGGCGCAGTGGTTAGCACCGCAGCCTCACAGCTCCAGGGACCCGGGTTCGATTCCGGGTACTGCCTGTGTGGAGTTTGCAAGTTCTCCCTGTGTCTGCGTGGGTTTTCTCCGGGTGCTCCGGTTTCCTCCCACAAGCCAAAAGACTTGCAGGTTAATAGGTAAATTGGCCATTATAAATTGTCACTAGTATAGGTAGGTGGTAGGGAAATATAGGGACAGGTGGGGATATTTGGTAGGAATATGGGATTAGTGTAGGATTAGTATAAATGGGTGTTTGATGTTCGGCACAGACTCGGTGGGCCGAAGGGCCTGTTTCAGTGCTGTATCTCTAATCTAATCTAATCTAAAATTTGTTTCCCATCCCTAATTTATGTTGACAATTGTCTGGCTTGTTAGGCCATTTCAGAGGGCAGCTGAGAGTCAACTACATTGTTCTGGATCTGGAGTCACATGTGGGCCAGACCAGGTAAGAATGGCAGATTTCCCTCCCTAAAGGACATTAATGAACCAGATGGATTTTATGACAATAAATGATCGTTTCATGGCACCATTACTGAGACTAGCTTTCAAGGCCAGATTTTTATTAAGTGAATCCCACCAGCTGCTGTAGTGGGATTTGAACCCATGTCTTCAGAGCATTAGTATGGGCCTCTAGATTGCTAGTCCAGTGACATTACCAGTGTGCCACCATTGGAATGGGTGTGCATTTAGAAAGGTGATCATTTGGCAGTGCAATCTGGCTAAATGTCAGTGCACCAATTTTAGATTGAAGTAAAGTTAAGATGCATTTTAAGCCAATATTGTAAGATGAAGCCATTTGTTAACAGTTTCCTTGACAACCTTACATAGCCCAGCAACTTTTTTTCCTCACATGCTCTTACGCTCAGGTCACAGATAAGACAGTTTTCACTCACCTCCATCCATGCTGCAGAAACACTGCTGTTTAATCAGGATGCCCCTCACCTCCAAAAAGAATCATCTACTCTGCAGGACCTCCAAAGCAGTGTCACTGAATGATGCAGTTTTCACCCCTTTTCTGTCTTCAGCCATTTTTTCCCCTTCATGTGCAAGTCACCTTTAAAGGTGATCAACAGCCCTTTAAGAGTTGCTGGTTTCGTATAATTTGCACCTGATCCACTACATTCATTCCCAGCATACCAATAATTGTACCCCAGGAGTGCCAAATACTTATTATAATGAGCTGACCTCACATCATAGCACTAGGTCAGCAGGAAGCACTACAATCAGGACTGTTTCATCCGCCCAATATAAATGAGCAATATATAAGGCAGGACTAAAGAATATGCAATCATTAAAATTGGCACAAACATTAAAATAACACCTAACAACATTATGTAGTCAGGTTGAATTTCCTGAGGCAAATCATACTATTTTATGTAACAGTAGTGCTTGTTCTGCACATTTTTAGAACAAGGACCTTTGCAGAAGATTTCTGCCCCTTCAATTCAGGCAAGCCTACTTGTCCTTTCAACACAAAGCTCTAACAGTCCAATTTAGATAGGTCTCTTCTGTTTTACCAGAGAAATCAAATATATAGTGACATCCCACAATCCATATGTATGCCAAATGTAATTCACAGCCAAACACAGAATTCAATTTGAATCATTCCTATTTATTCCTTCATTGCTGAGTATTGTGAGAATAAAATTTCTTTGCAAATTAGCTATGCACTTCTCAAGATTCAGTGAATGCTTCAATATTTTTGCCTCAAATGTCTCTGATGAATCTATAGAAAAATCTAGAGACCTTTCCTTCATACACTGGAGCAATCATATAAAATAAGAGTAATTTATCGTCATACTGCAACCTTATATTGTTCACAGGTTTCATAGTCTTGACATTCGTAACATGATTTAGGCACACAGACAATAAAATTGATGTAAGCAATATATTCTTACATATGCAGACTGATTTTCTATGACTCAATTGTGAAACAGCAGGTAAACCATACTCAACGGAATGTAAGTGCCTTGGATTTACACTGTAATATATGAGCATATACATGCTAGAATTCCTCTTCTCCTTACTTTAGATGGGTTAACACTACAATCAAAATGTGCGGAGAGAGGAATTTCAGGTGAACAAATTACACGTTCTAATGCAAGCATCCCATAGCGTAATTTCAGATCATGTGCATGGGAAACATAAGAACATACGAATTAGGAGCAGGAGTTGGCCACTAGGCCCATCGAGCCTGCTCTGCCATTCAGCAAGAACATGGCTGATCTGATTGTAACCTCAACGCCATATTGCTTCCTACCTCCAATAACCTTTCACCGCCTTCCTTATCAAGAATCTATCTACATCTGCCTTAAAAATGTTTAAAGACTCTGCTTCCACTGCCTTTTGAGGAAGAGAGTTCCAAAGACTCACAACCGTCTGAGAGAAATAAATTCTCCTCATTTCTGTCTTAAATGGATGACCTCTTATTTTTAAACAGTGATCCCTAGTTCTAGATTCTCCCACAAGAGGAAACATTCTTTCCACATTCACCCTGTCAAGACCCCTCAGGATCTTATATGTTTCAATCAAGTTGCCTCTCACTCTTCTGAACTCCAGTATATACAAGCCTAGCCTGACCAACCTTTGCTCATAAGTCAACCCGCCCATTCCAGGTATTAGTCGAGTAAACCTTCTCTGTACTGCTTCCAATGCATTTACATCCTTCCTTAAAGAAGGAGACCAATTCTGTACACAGTACTCCAGATGTGGTCTCACCAATGCCCTGTATAACTGAAGAATACTATTTGCTTAATGGACTGAACCGAGACATTAGCAGATGTACTGGGACATCAACTTTATTATGTTAGGATTTGTCCTCCAGAAATAGGTTGTGATTCATGGTGCAGGACACAATTTGTGGATCTGGAGATTTTAAGAAGTTCTCAATAGTAATGGCTGGGACTGGCAACTTAGATGAGGTTACAACTATTCATATTGCCCATCTATCACAGACAAGGAACTTTGAAAATCCTTACTATGTTGAAACTCTTTAAGATGCATTATCAAATGCATTCAACAGTTTTACTAATCATAGCTTCAAATTCCTTTATTAATTTTATTTTTTGGTTGGTAAAGAACATTATGGTCTGGTACAAAATCTAAGAAAATTACTATAACAAACTTATAGCCAGGTTCACAGTCAGAAGTAACTTGAATGGCATTGCATCAGTGGTGGATAAGATTTTAGAAACAATAATCCACAGCCTCACAGCTCCAGGGACCCGGGTTCAATTCTGGATACTGCCTGTGCGGAGTTTGCAAGTTCTCCCTGTGACTTACGTTGGTTTTCGCCGGTTGTAGATGACACTTCCAAAGTTTTGAAGAAACCTCCCAGCAAAAGTATTATGAATAAAACCTTCCCACAAGCAGGTAAGACAGCAGCTCTGAGTACTCAGTATTCTCTTTGGCCTCCTTGTCTCGAGACAATGGGTAAGCGCCTGGAGGTGGTCAGTGGTGTGTGGAGCAGCGCCTGGAGCGGCTATAAAGGCCAATTCTAGAGAGACAGACTCTTCCACAGGTGCTGCAGAAAAATTTGTTTGTCGGGGCTGTTACACAGTTGGCTCTCTCCTTGCGCCTCTGTCTTTTTTCCTGCCAACTGCTAAGTCTCTTCGACTCGCCACACTTTAGCCCCACGTTTATGGCTGCCCGCCAGCTCTGGCAAACTCAGTATTTATTGGCATATTTCCCTGAGAGTGCTTCAGCCCAGACAGTTGCCACTGTGTACTCTCACTGGCAAATTCCAGGAAGCCCAGGAAACCCTGAACCCAAAGTTAAACTGAAAAATCAGTGTCACTGTCATTCTAATTGAGAGATCAACGTATGTTAATAGGCGACCCATTTCTCCCAAGAGGGTTACGTGCACGCAGCCTAACACATTGAAGTAAGACCCAGAAATTGATGGGACGGCGCCAGCTTCTTAACACACTGTCAATTATGTGGGTTTTAACTCAATTTTGCCAGTTCCAATTCCACCCCCCCCCCCCACCACCCAATTCCCAAACTCACATGATCCTGCATATTAAAATCCAGCCCAAAATTCAGTGTACCTTTTCATGATGGAAAGGATTATACAGTTGGATTATATTTCTTGTTCATGTATTCAAATTATTAAATTAAACTCTTTTCAACTTTTGATTCAATGATATGAAGTTTTTCATATTTATGATCATGTCCTAATGTAAAGGGAGAACATTACTGCCTTCAGGGTAGAATAAGATGTGAGACACATACAGATTCTTGAGAAGCATTTGACACTAGTGCTGTCTTGTTTTATAATATGCAAAAGCAAAGCAAGTTCACAGCAGGTAAATCCATACTCATTTGCTTTGTTTCTAATTCTCACCCTTCATGTCAACTTCTTGGGCTAAAAATTTGTCTGTCCCACTTTTTGGGCATAGGGGTTACGAGATGTGATCTGCCCGCGTTGGTTCCGTTGGAGGTGGGCACACAGAAATTTGCAGCTCCACCTCATTTTTATGATAGTAGCGTGGGATTTAGTGGGTTCCCTGTTGCTGGCATCCTATTCATGCTGCTGGTGCCTCTGTGCTCAGTGGGGGGGGGGGCCAAACAGCATTGAGCTGAGAGCATGTGGTGCAGCCAGTCTGCTTTTCTTAAAGGTAGACAGTCCCTCTTAAAGGGAAGCTACACTGAGCGATATTTATGGAATGTAAAAGATGGAAAATGGAACACCATGGCAGAGAGAGGGTTCCAGGGAGGCATCTTAAAGAGCCATGAACTATTATGCTTTGCATGACTCATTTCATTTGTTATCCCTTTTCTAATGTCTTGCAAGTTATGTAACTGATGTCCCTTTATTAATATCCTTTTTGAGAGTATTCAATCCATAGGGAGCAATCTTTAAATTAGCTCTACATGTAATGTTTATATGTAAACAAAGTCCAGCTTCCTGATGACTCAGCAGATAAATATCCCATGGAGTGAAAACAAAAGTCACATCATGGGAAGGGTGGAAAGGCACAGATTAATCAGGGATAGTCAGCATGGATTTGTTGAGAGAAGGTTGTGTCTTACTAACTTGATTGAATTTTTTGAGGAAATAACAAGGAGGATGGATGAGGGTAGTGCGGTGGATGTGGTCTACATGAATTTTAGTAAGGCATTTGACAAAGTCCCACATGGCAGACTGGTCAGAAAAATGAAAGCCCATGGGATACAGGGGAATGTGGCAAGTTGGATCCAAAATTGGCTCAGAGACAGAAAGCAAAGGGTAGTGGTCGATGGATGTTTTTGCGAATAGAAAGCGGTTTCCAGTGGCATTCCACAGGACTCAGTGTTGGGTCCCTGTTTGTGGTATATGTTAATGATTTGGACTTAAATGTGGGAAGCATGATTGGGAAATTTGCAGATGACACAAAATTGGCCATGTAGTTGATAGTGAAGAGGATAGCTGTAGACTCCAGAATGATATCAATAGTTTGGTTGAGCGAGTGGAAAAGTGGCAAATGTAATTCAATTGGAGAAGTTTGAGGTAATTCATTTGGGGAGAGCAAACACAGCAAGGGAATACACAATAAATGGGAGGATATTGAGAGGGTTGGAAGAAGTAAGAGACCTTGGAGCGCATGTCCACAGGTCCCAGAAGGTGGCAGGTCAGGTAGTTAGAGTGGTGAAGAAGGCATATGGAATGCTTTCCTTTATTGGCCGAGTTATTGAATACAAAAGCAGGGATGTAATGCTGGAACTGTATAAAATGCTGGTTAGACCACAGCTGAAGTATTGCGTACAGTTCTGGTCACCACAATTACAGGAAAGACATAATTGCTCTAGAGAGAGTACAGAGGAGATTTGCAAGAATGTTGCCAGGGCTTGAAAATTGCAGCTACGATGAAAGATTGAATGAGCTAGGGTTGTTTTCCTTAGAAAGAGAAGGCTCGGGGTGACTTAATAGAGATGTACAAAATTATGAGGGGCCTAGATAGAGTAGACAGGAAGGACATGTTTCCCCTAGTGGAGAGGTCAATTACTAGGGGACACAGATTTAAGGCGATTGGTAGAAGGATTAGAGGGGACATGAGGAAAAACTTTTTCACCCAGAGGGCGGTGGGTGTCTGCAATTCACTGCCCGGATTGGTGATGGAGACAGAAACACTCAACTCATTTGAAAGGTATCTGGACATGCACCTGAAGTGCTGTAACCTGCAAGGCTACGGACCAGGTGCTGGAAAGTGGGATTAGATTGGGCGGCTAGTTTTTTCAGCCTGCACAGACATGATGGGCTGAATGGCCTCCTTTTGTGTCTGTGCAGTTGAGGTTACAATCAGATCAGCCATGATCTTATTGAATGGCGGAGCAGGCTCGAGGGGCCAAGTGGCCTCATCCTGCTCCTAATCCGTATGTATGTATGTATCTATTCATTATTAAAAGATGATTATTATTATATGTATTATTATATTCTTATTAGACTGCTTATTATTCTATTTCCTTTACTCATTTCATATGTTTGCTCGCATATTTCTTCCTCTAACTCCTTTCCACTGATATACTCCTATTAGCATGATTGATCCCTTCTTATGTTTCAATGCATATCAACTTTTTTCTAACCTTATGTTAATTATGTTCCTTTTTTCTATTGCCATTATGTTGCCTCTAATTAGTTGAGCTACCCCAACCTGCTTTCTTCTGTTCCTATCTTTTCCGATTATGTCATAACCTGCCAGTCCTGTTCTTTAGGTAGCCATGTTCCAGTTATTCCTGATGCATCTCATTCCTCACTATAGTTATTGCCTCCAGTTCCAGTGTTTTATTTTGAATGTTGTGTATGTTGCTGTACAGGCAAGTTAATTCATCTTTAGTAGTTGTTCCTTTTACTTTATTTTCAACAGTCTTCGTATACATCTGTTTTGTAACTGCATTTGTTCACTGACCATTTATGTCCGTTACTTGGTCTGACCTTTACTCTCACCTTCTAATTCTTTTGTCTTCAGACTTGGGTCATTTTCCCAATATAACACCATAGAAAAGTTACGGCACAGTAAATTGTAAAATGTTGAGGCCCCAGCACTGATCTCTGTGGCACACCACTCATTACATCTTGCCAAGTAGAAAATGATCCATTTATGCCTACTCTCTATTTCCTGTTAGCTAGCCAATCTTCCATCCATGCCAAAATGTTACCCCTACACTATGAGCTTTTATTTCCCATAATAACCAGGACCATGTGGCATCTTGTCAAATTCCTTCTGGAAATCTAAGTATGGTATATCCACCAGTTCCCCTTTATCCACGGCACATATTACTTCTTCAAAGAACTCCAAAAAATTGGTTAAACGGATGGTAGATTTTTATTACCCCCAAATAAACTGACAAGAAGAGATAGCAAAAGGAGTACAGGAAATTGAGTTTTTAACAATGTGTACAGGACTCCTTTCATACTGAGTATGCAAAAAGCCCAATAAGAGAGGGAACTCTGCTGGATCTAATAATGGGCAATGAACCAGAACAGATGAGAGAGGATGCATAGGGGATCGTCTAGGCAATAGCAATCACACCATAATAAGGTTTAAAGTAAAGATTGAGAAAGTCCCATAAGTAAGTCAAAGCCCAAAGTAATAAATTTGGAAAAAAGCTGATTTTAAGGGATGAGGATGGAACTTGGGAAAATAAACTGGAAAATTTTACTAACACCAAAGGAATAGACCAGCAGTGAGAAACATTTAAAAACAGTGATCAATAAAGTCCAGGAGAAATATATCCCATTAAAAAGCAAGTACAAACTAACCACTAATGAGATACCATGGATGAATAAAGAAATAAGGGCAAAACTGAAACTAATGAAAAAGGCATACACTAAACATATATACAACAAAGGAGAGGATGACAAAAGAGAATGCAAAAAGTAAGAAAAAAGGAAGGCAAAGAAAAATTACAAAATTAAATTATCAAGGAATATAAAAAATAAAGCAAAGTATTCTACAGCCACATAAGTAACAAAAGAAAATTTAGGATAGGGGTCAGTTAACTAAGGGTAACATGATAAATTCATGGATGATGATAGTGAAATGGCACAAATATTAAACAATTGCTTTGCCTTGGTATATACCAGAAAAACTAACATGGTGGATATGACATTAGAATAGATAAAAAAGGATATATAACCATTTAAGATAGAAAGGGGAGAGATAATAAACTAATCAAACTTAGAAAGGATAAAACCTCTGGTCTGAATGGATTGCATCCACAAATGTTGAAAGAAATTAGGAATGATTTAGCAGAGTCACTATTAAAGAATATATCAAAAAATCATTAGTAAAAGGAATAGTGCCAGAGAACTGGCAGACAGCTGATGTGATTCCTATCTTTAAAAAGGGAGATGGAACAAGCCCAGGGAACTATAGACCACTTAGCTTAACATCCATGGTAGGAAAGATAATCGAATCCAGAATCAAAGATGTAATGGAAAAGCATTTAGAAATTGAAAATGTAATTGAGAGTAGTCAGCACAGATTCAAATCGGAAGGTCATGCTTGACCAACCTTATTGAATTCTTTGAAGTAGTAACACAAAGCGTAGTTGGGGTAATGCAGGAGCCTAATATACTTGAATTTCCACAATGCCTTTGATAAGGTACCATATAATAGACCCATGACTAAGGCCGGAACATATGGAATCAGGTGCCAAATAGCAGATTAGATAGCAAGCTGCCTACAAAATAGAAAAACGAAAGTAGGGGCTAAAGATTGTTACTTGGATTGGTAAATGGTGAGACGTAGTATTCCACAAGGAGCAGTGCTGAGACGACAGTTGTTCATCATTTACATAAATGACTCGGACTCAGGCATTAGAAGCAGAAGTTCAAAATTTGCTAATGACACCAAATTGCAGGGTACAATTAATATAGAGGAGAACTGTGACAAAATACAGGAAAGCATTTGAATAATTGCAATCGTGTAATTGGCAAATGAACTTCAATGTAGATAAGTGTGAGATCATACATTTTAATAGGAAGAATAAGGAGGCCACATACTCCTTGAGAAATAAGTGTGTAAAATGGGGTAGAGGAATCAGGGGGTAAAGATATGCAAATTACCAAAAAGAAACTACATAGGGTAATAAGGCCATAAAAAAACAAACTAAACACGGGTTCATTTCTAGAGGTATAGAATTGAAAAGCAGAGAAGTTGTGTTACACCTGTATAGAACCTTGTTTAGTCCATTCTTGGAGTATTGTGAACAGTTCTGGTCTCCATATTATAAAAGGGATATACGTTAATGGAGAAAGTATATAAAATAATTAGTAAAATGATACCAGAAATGAGAGGTTATGTCCATGAGGATACATTGAACTGGCTCAAGGTCTTTTCTCTAGAAAAGATGACTGAAGGAAGACTGATATATGTCTTTATAGTGGCCATTTGTGTGAGGTTTTTCAAAGTTTGAGGTTTTTCAAAGCAGTCACGTCTGCCTGTCGCAACACAGTTTTGTTGCGGGCGGGATAGGCTGATGACGGCCTTCCTGCCCAGAAGCCAATTGTGGCCCTTAAGATGCCTATTAATGGCCACTTAAGGGCCTCTTCCTGCTGCTGCTGGGATTTAATCAGTGGTGGTGTGGCCTCCGACACGGTCATCCAGTAAAACGAAGCGACCTCCCTGTGGGCTTTGGTGGGGGGGTGGGGTGCCCTCCTCTGTGGGCAATCTGTGATCCACAGAGGGTCTCCACCAGGAAAATCTGCAACTGCTTGAACCCCACCCCCTGCACTTACCGCCCACCCTCCCACACTCACTCGCCAGAACCTTCTGGACTGGCCCCGGTGACCCCGCCTCACTTACCTTGGATCCAGGCTCCAGCACTTGGCCTGGGTCCAAGACCTCTTGCACTCTGTGGTTGGCCAGCAACTCTTGGAGGCAAAGGGACAGGGATCCGGCGCTGGGCTGTTAACTGGCTCAGAGCTGCAGAATCGCTCCTGGGGGGGTTCCAGCTGGCCAAGGTGGGAATCCCCCTGCCATGTTGGCCTGACACCAGGAGCCTCGCCGTGGGCACAAAATCCAGGCCATGGACGCATAACAGCACAGAAAGAGGCTATTTGTTCCATTGAGTCCATATCAGGTCTCTGCAGAGTAATCCTATCAGTTCCATTCCCCCGTTCTATCCCCATGGCCTTGCAAGTTTATTTCCCACAACGGCCCATCCAATTTCCTTTTGAAATTATTCTTTGTCTCCATCGATTTAGACTGTGTTTAATGCTACTTAATAGTGGAGATTGGGAAAGTGGGCAAACAGTTAAGCAAACTGCACTGAGTTCATTTTAAATTTTCAGTTTGGTCCTAAGACCCACATTTTCAGGGGGTTTTCTTCAAAATGGTTAAACGTTTGAATTGGAAAGAAAGTGGAAAAGTTTTTCAAAAAAATCCAGTTTCTGCTCTTGTCCGCTCTCCCCCCCCAACCTCCTTCAAAACACTGAGACGTTCGGGAAAACAGGTCCACAGGTGCCAGCAATCATTGGTTACCTCATCAAAATTACTTTCTGCTTCAAGACCGGGATAAGATTACTTTCTCTATTTTATTCCAGCACTCTCAATTGATTATGATTTCATATGAAGACTATCTGGCCAAGAAGCAGATTCTGTTGAAGAGCAGTAGTATTCATGTATGCAATTTTCATAGTTTATTTTCACGGCACAAAATTTCCTGATAAGAGCAAACTGTTCTGCTTATAAACAAGATGGTGTTTATTCAGCTGCATTGCATCCCTGGTAACCTGAGGAGACCTTGGCCCTTTGCTATGCCATCTGCCCCATTAATCACCCATTAATGGCCCATAGTCAGACAACAAATGTCTCCAAATATGTTGATATGGCCTGCCATCTTCCTTCAAAAGAAAATGCATTAATGACCATAAAAGGACATTAAAGTGAAAAACAATAAACCTATCAAAGTTTAATTCACTTCAAAGATTGGTCCTGGACTTTGACCCACCTCATACTACTTTATTCTTGAATTTTTTTAACCTACAATGATATAAATTGGTTGAGTGCCCCTTTGAAAGAATCTACAAGTAAATCTACAGCGATAGGTGGCAAATGAACACGCCTGAATAACAAGACTTTGAAATCCTTGCTTAGACAACAGGTTCTTAATTTTTGAAAGCCTGTCCAATTACTGTGAGTTCTTCATTAATTTAAAGATTTAATTTTCCACAATTTTCCAATTATTATTATTAGAGTCATAATGGTACAGAAGGAGGCCATTCAGCCCATCGAGTCCATGCTGGCTCTCTGCAGAGCCATCCAGTCAGTCTCACTCCCCCGCTCTATCTCTGTAGCCCTACAAGTTTAGTTCTCTCAAGTGCTCATCCAATTTCCTTTTGAAATCATTGATCATCTCCGCTTCCACCACCCTCATAGGCAGCGAGTTCCAGGTCATTACCACTTGCTGCGTTAAAAAGTTCTTCCTCACATCCCACCTGCATCTCTTGCTCAAAACCTTAAATCTGTATCCCCTAGTCCTTGTACCATCAGTTAATGGGAACACTTCCTTCTCGTCGACCTTATCTAAACCTGTCATAATCTTGCACACCTCTATCAAATCTCCCCTCAATATCCTTTGCTCCAAGGAGAACAACCCCAGCTTCTCCAACCTAATCTTGTAACCAAAATCCCCCATCCCTGGAGCTATTCTGGTAAATCTCCTCTGCACCCTCTCAAGGACCTTCACATCCTTCCTGGTGTTGTGACCAGAATCGGACACAATACTGTTGTTGCCTAACCAGAGGTTAGGTTCAGCATAACTTCCCTCCTTTTGCACTCGATTTATGAAGCCCAAGATCTCATATGCTGTACAACTACTCTCTCAATATGTCTTGTCATCTTCAAGGATCTGTGCACATGAACTCCCAGGTCCCTCTGTCCCTGCACACTCTTTAGACTGTGCCAAGAAGTCTATATTGCCCCATCCCTATCTCTTCTGCCGAAATGTATCACCTCACACTTCTCTGTATTAAATTTCATCTGCCACTTTCTGTCCATTCTGCTAGCCTATCAATGTTCTTTTGTAGTCAATTAGTATCAACCTCACTGTTTGTCACACTTCTAAGTTTGGTATTGTCAGCAAATTTTGAAATTTTACTCTGTATTCCAATATCCAAGTCATTTATATATATATGTAAAAAAAACAGTGGTCCTAGCACTGAAACCTAGGGAACACCACTGTCGACCATCCTCTAGTCTGAAAAATGGCCTATTACCATGTCTCACTGTTTTCTGTCCTTAAGCCAATTTTTTTTTAATCCAAGCTGACACTGTTCATCCTATTTCAGGAGTCTCCATTTTTTTTAAACCAAACTTTAATGTGCTACTTTGTCAAATGCTTTCTTACAATCCATAAGGACAGCATCCACTGCATTCCCTTCGTCAACCTACTCTGTTACTTCATCAAGAAATTCAATTAAATTAGTTAAGCATGATCTGCCTCTTAAAAATCCATGCTGTCTTAGCTTTATTATCTCAAACCTCTCCAAGTGCCTGTTGATTTTTTGCACGATTGTTTCGAAAACTTTACCCACCACTAATGTTAAACTCAATGGCCTGTAGTTAGTAGGAAGGCCCTGACAACCTTTCTTGAATAAGGGTGCCACATTTGCCAGTCCCCAATCCTCTGGCACCTCTCCTGTATCTAGGGAATATTAGAAGATTATGTCAAGCCCTTCTGCTATCTCCACCCCCACTTTCTTGAGCAACCTGGGATGTAAGCCATCCAGACCAGGTGACTTATCTACTGTAGGTACCTCCTGCTTATTAATTTTCACTCCATCCATTACCTCTACCATCTCCACTTCTACCAATATTTTGTCAGATTCCTCTTCCTTAGTAAACACCAATACAAAGTACTCATTAAGTATTCTAGCCTTGCCCTGCACCTCTAATCTTCTTTGTTCCTAATAGGCCCCACCCCACCTCTTACTACCCGCTTACTATTTACATGCCAGAGAAGATTTTGGGGTTCCTTTCATGTTAATTGCTATTCTAATCTCATATTTTCTCTTTGCCAGTTTTATTTTCCTCCTCACTTCCCCTCTCAATTTATTGTATTTGGCCTGGTCTCGCTTGACATGCATCCTGCACCCTCTTTGTTTGTTTCATCATAAACTCTATCTCCCTTGTCATCCAAGGAATCCTGGCTTTGATTCCTTTTCCTTTTGCTATTGTTGGAATGTACCTAGCCTGTACCTGAAACATCTCCTCCTTAAAGATCACCCATTATTCTGTTACTGTTTTTCCTGTCAAGCTTTGGTTCCATCTTACCTTAACCTTTCTCATCCCATTGAAGTTAGCCCTCTTCCAATTTAGAAGTTTTGCTTTAGGTTGTTCCTTGCCCTTTTCCATTACTAGTCTAAAGCTTATGATACGGTGATCACTCTCACCCAAGTGTACCCCACAGACACTTGGTCCACCTGGCCCACCTCATTTCCTAGCAGCCGATCCAGCAATGCCTCCCGAGAACATACTGGTCAATAAAGTTCTCCTGAACATGTCAAAAATTTCTCCCCTCCTTAAACTTTATTCTACCATTATCCAAATCAATAGTTGGGTAATTAAAGTCTCCCAATATCACCACTCTATAGTTCTTGCCCATCTCTGTGATTTCCCTGCAGATTTGCTCCTCTATCTCTCTTTCATTATTTGGATGTGTATGGAATACCCCCAGTAGTGTGATCATCCCCTTTTTGCTTCTCAACTCTAACCAAATTAATTCTGTTCTTGCCCCCTCAAGGACATCCTCCCTTTCCAACACTGCAATGTCTTCCCTAATCAGTACCGCCACCCCACCTCTCTTTCATCATTCCCTACCTTTTCTGAACATTTTGTATCCTTGAATTTTAAGTTTCCAGCCCTCAACATTTTTAAGCCACATATCCGTAATTGCCGCTGCGTCATATTCCCACACAGCTATTTGTGCTTGTAGCTCACCAACCTGATTCACCACCCTTTGTGCATTTATATACATGTGCTGGAATTTTACCATTGTCGGCGGCTCAGAGTCCGATGAGGCGGAGGCTGGTGAAGAACTCACTCCCGCTCCATGCCTTGCTGCTGCCGGTATCACGTGCAGGGCAGCCAATTAGCAGTGCCGCGGTGTATTTCCGAATGAAAAGGGCGCGTATGGGCGGGAGACTGAGCGTCGACAGGGCCGGGGTGAGAGCTGGAAGAGTCTGCTGAAAGTCATTTAAAAAGGCTTTCAGCAATCTCTGTGGCTTATAAAGGCTCACCTGAAGCAAGAAGGAGGATGTTGAGAGCAGGCACTGCACAGCTGCAAGGGAAAAACAAGGGACTGAGGGTGAAAGGACTGTAGGAGGACTGAAAGTGGCCACCAAGCCAACACTTTGAGAAAAATCAGAACCCCACCAGAACCTAATTGCAGGAGTGGAAGGGAGAAGTTGCCGCATGGCCCCCCACTTCTCAGAGGAATCCTCACATGTCCTCCTCCAGGAGGCTGAGGCAAGGCGGGAGGTCCTCTTCCATTCCGATGGAAGAAAAATGCCTTCCCAAGTCACAAAGAAGGTGTGGCTGGAGGTAGCGGAGGAGGTCAGCAGTCTCGGAATTCTTAGGAGGACATGGCAAGTGGGTCAAATGATCTGCACTCTGCCAGGGTAAGGGGCACTCCACATTCATCTCATCTTTTATGTGGCACGTGGAGCCTATGAGTGAGTGCTGATGCTGCAAGTTCGAAGCCATCCATGTTCAGCCATGCCTTGGGCCGCATGTTGGGCACATCTGTGACGGACAGTGGTCCAGATGTATTCCATCTGTGCACTTCACTGGCATTAGTTTGAGATACAGCAGTCAGGCAAAGGGGTGAGTGGGTGATCTTCCGAGTGATATGTCTTAACTAGGTCCTCTGTGTATACACAGGAGAAGAGGCACATAATGCCCGATAGAGGTTCCAGACCAGTGGCGGTGTAGCTAACCTGGCATATTTGAGCAGACTGGAGGAGAATGCGTTAATGCTAGCAGGGGAGGATGGAGGACACGCTATAGCTGATGGCACGGCCGGCACACCTGGCCAGGAGAGTGAGTTCTCCAGTGTGTGGTCGAGGGGAGGGGGTGTGGGGTGCGGTGGCGTGTGGTGTGGTGATTGTCTCAGGCACTGAAGGGTGCTCTCAAACATGAAATCACACAGATGTGCCCACAATGCAGTCTATAACATGTCCTCCAGTCAGGAGTGCTGATCACAACTGATCATTCTGATTTTCCCTGCAGGTGAAACACAGCGGCAGCCAGGGTGTGTCTCCGGGACAAATCCGTTCACCTCTGAGGATGAGGAGTGGACCTCAGAGGGTGCAGCATCACATCCTCGCCCCGCACCAAGTGCCAGCTCAGAGACATTCACCTCGGTTGGGATGGGTGTCTCCTCGGAATCATGGTTACAGCCTGGTGATAGCACCACACAATTGCTGGACCAGCTGCCAGAGGCAGTGCCAGCTGATGCCTCTGACATTTGGAGGACTGTGGGAGGCCAGGCCAGTGCAGAGCCACAAGCTAATGAGTCTCTGCTGACATCCATTCAGTGGGAGATGCTTCAGGTGCAGCCTGCGGTGCGTGGAGATCTGGCGGAGTTACCAGAGACTTTGCGTGCTATGACTCAGATACTGGAGATGTCCAGCCAGGGCCTGAGTGCACATTCTTTTTTTTTAATTTCCAAAATATACTTTATTCATAAAAATCTGTGAAAAATATATTGCCAAACAGTTTCAAACAGCATCAAGTCAAAAATACAAACAGTGCAAAGGCGGTCCGTTTGCTTCATTACAATCATGAGTTGCCTCACAACCCTTCCATTTCATTTGTCATGCCATTAACATTTTTACATCTTACAGCAAATGAAAATTTTCTGATACAGTTCGAAGGGTTTCCCATGGATCCAGCCCCTCAGTTCAGCTTGGTGGGGGGATCTTACACTGTGGTCTTTCCCCATTGAGCCTTTGCTGCGGCTGCCCCAAGCTTTAGTGCGTCCCTCAGCACTTAGTCCTGGACCTTGGAATGTGCCAGTCTGCAACATTCGGTGGTGAACAACTCTTTGCGCTGGAAGACCAGCAAGTTTCGGGCAGACCAAAGGGCATCTTTCACCGAATTGATAGTCCTCCAGCAGCAGTTGATGTTTGTCTCGGTGTGCGTCCCTGGGAACAGCCCGTAGAGCACAGACTCCTGTGTTACAGAGCTGCTTGGGATGAACCTCGACAAAAACCACTGCATCCCTTTCCACACCTGCTTTGCAAAGACACATTCCAGGAGGAGGTGGGCAACCGTCTCTTCCCCACCACAGCCACCGCGGGGACATTGTGCGGAGGGGGCGAGACTTCGGGCGTGTAGGAAGGATTTGATGGGGAGGGCCCTTCTCACCACCAGCCAAGCTACATCTTGGTGCTTGTTTGAAGGTTCTGGTGATGAGGCATTCCGCCAAATGACTTTGGCAGTCTGCTCGGGGAACTATCCGACATGATCCCCTGTCTCCTTTTCCTGTAGGGCTTGAGGACATTCCGTGCAGACCACTGCCTGATGGACCGGTGGTCAAAGGTGTTTTCCCGCAGAAACTGCACCACGAAGGATAGGTGGTACGGCACGGTCCAACTGCATGGAGCGTTCCACGGCAATGTGACCAGGCCCATCCTTCGCAACACCGGGGACAGATAGAACCTCAGCACGTAGTGACACTTGGAGTTTGCCTGAGTGCACATTCTCTGTCATTTGACCATCTGGCCTCCTCCATTGACAGATTGGTGACTGCAGTGGAGGGGCCAATCCTGGATGCAATGCATAACCTCACAGCGAGAGTGGCCTCCTTGGACCAGAGTATTAGAGAATGGAATCTGATGCGCAGGCGACAGTTTGAGGCTGCTCATCCCTCCGAGGTGAGCACTGAGGACCAAATGAGCCTCAGGAGGGCACAGGGGCAGCAGATTTCATATGGGGGCTCTTCTCGGGGCGCCTCTGATACATCCTGCAGCTCCTTGTCCCCTCAGCCAGTGACAACAGCACCGCATACTCCCAGGGTGTCCGAGACTTCTCAGGGTCACCTTGAGACGCTGTGGCCCGCAAGGCCTCGGGCAGGCAGAGGACACCCGCCAAAGTCATCCAGAGCAACACGGCAGCCTGATCAGCCACCTGCCTCTGGTGTGGCTGGCGGCGAGGGGTCATCCACACGCGTGAGCACTCGCAAATGTTTCAGAAAATCACACTAACAGCACTCCGGGGTCATTGGTGCAACTTGTAACTATTTATTTGATGTAAAACTGCACTAAAAGTTATTACATTTTTCACTTGGCATTTTTATACATCACAGGTCATTGCTGATGTTGTAGGCGATATGGTTGCTCTGCATGAGAAGGATTATTTGATAGGTGACACATTTGGGCTTGATGGAACATTGTCCTGGTTCAGTTCAGATTCCCCCCCCAAGGGTGAGTGCCTCTGCCCTTCCAGCTCCTATCAGTGCCTCCTCTCAGACTGCCATGTCAGTTTATGGTTGATGAGACTCTATTCAGGAAAAACGCCTGAATATTAGAGCCTCCCGGGTCTCCCTTGCTCTCAACTCCACCTGACCTTCAGCACCCTCTCCCCGCCATTCAGGGGGCTGCGGCCCCTCTTGCTCATCCATATCACCATCCTCGTCTGAGGAAGCCTCACGCTGAACTTGATCATCCTCCAGGGAATCTCCCCTCTCCATCGCCAGGTTATGTAAGGCGCAGCAGACGACAATAATTCTAGAGATCCTTGATGGCGAGTACTGCAGGGCTCCACCTGAGCAATCGAGACATCTAAATCTCATTTTAAGAAGACCTACAGTCTGTTTGATTGTCACTCTGGTGGTCGCATGGCTCTCATTGTAACGTTCCTCTGCATCATTCCTTGTGTTCCTCACCGGTGTCATCAGTCATGTCTTCAACAGATAACCCCTGTCGCCAAGTATCCATCCTTGCAGGCATTCACGAGGGCTGAATAGTGCTGGCATCTGGGAGTTCCGCAGAATGAAAGCATCGTGACTGCTCCCAGGGTAACGTGCATACACTTGCAAGCTTCCCTTACGATGGTCACAGACGAGCTGAACATTCATTGAGTGGAACCCCTTGCGATTAATGTAGGCCCCTGACTGATCTACAGGTTCTCTAATGGCCATATGGGTACTGACTATTATGCCCTGGACCATTGGGAATCCAGAAATGGTGTTGAAGCCTCTGGCTCTCTTGGTCTGACTGGCAGTGTCCGTCTTGAAGTTGATAAAATGGTTGGCATGCCTGAACATGGCATCAGGCACAACCTTTATGCAGTGATGTGCTGATGCTTGTGAGACTCCGCACATGTCTTCCAATGAAGCCTGGAACGAGCCCATTGCATAGAAGTTCAGCGCTACTGTTACCTTCTGTGCGACGAGCATTGAACGGCCACCCATGCAGTTTGAAGCAACCTCCGCTGTCAGCATCTCACACCAAGATGTGACAGTCTCCCATGACAGGCACAGTCTTCTTCGGCACTAGCGTTCTGACAGTTGTAGGAAGATCAAATGCGGGCGGTAGACCCTGCCTGCTGGGTAGGCTCGTCTCTGGACAGGTGGTTGCACCCAGGCCACTCTGTCACCTTCTCCCCCTCTCCATTACGAGGCTGCACTGGGCCAGCAGGTTGCAGGTTCCCCTGGCCAGTTGTCCTCCTGTCCCTCCTTGGGGCATAGTCCTCCTCATTAGATGAACCATCTCCAAAGTGCACAATTCCTATTGCTGCTGTGTTCCACAGATGCAATTAGTTCATGTATTACCAGCCTGCTTTAAGGACAGGCACACACAACCTCCTCCCTTTCACCCAAGAAAGCAATACTGCTAAGGCCCGATCAGGAGTGAGTAACATTCAGATGAACCCTGTTGAACAAGCTGAAACTACCACAAACAGTAAAGTCACACAAATAAATAACAATGAACAAAGAACCCAACAAAACAGTACCTCCAACTCCCTCACAGATATACTGCCTGCTGCTCTTTTAAACCTGCCAGGTTCCCGATACGCCCCTCGACTCATTTTACCGCCGTAAAATCTGACAGCCAACGTAAAATGGCAGTCAATTGGTGTTTTAACAACCTCAATTGCCCTTTAATTGATTGTAAGTGGACAGCGAGCGGTGCCTCGATCTTGCCTGCCGTCCGACCAGCGTAAAATGGCGTTTGTGCGGCATGATGTTGGGGACCCGACCCAACGTCACCGACGACCATTTTACGTCTCAGACGCCACGGTGGAGTCCCATTTTTCAAAGGTAAAATTCCAGCCATGCACTCTAAATCTGTCCTTGTATTCCTCGTAGTCCTTCTTAGTCTGCTCCTATCTAATATGGTACGACTTCCTTGTTTACTATAGTCCAAAACTCAGTCCTTTATGTGCCATATTCATCTTTTTTCACTTCTATATGCTGGTGCCCATCCCCCTGTCAATTTAGTTTAAACTCTCCCTAACCACACTAGTGAACCTCCTCACGAGTGCATTGGTCCCAGTCATGTTGAAGTGTAACCCATTCCTTTTGAGTCGGTGCCTCGTGCCCCAGACTGGACCCAATGCCCCAACAATCTGAAGCCCAGGCTCCTGCACCATGCTCAAGCCACGCGTTGATCCTTCCTATCTTCCTATTTCTACTCTCGCAAGTGCATGGCAGTGGGAGTAATCTAGAGATTACTACCTTCGAGAGCCTACTTTCTAAATTCCTTCCAAGCTCCTGAGGGCTGAATTTTCGGGCCCTGCTGAGGTCAGGAACGGAGGGGGAGGGGGACAGGAAATTATGAGGCCAGCTGGCATGCCCGTTTTCTGACTATTCTTTGACGTTGGCTAACATGGGTTCGGGGCCCTTCAGGCTCTAGAGGCTGAAGGGCCAATCAGAGGCCTTCCAGCTCCAGAGGAGCAAGCAGCTGTAGTAAAACACAAGGCCAGGATGTTTTGGAGGTGACAGGAGTCCCACTGCCAGGGCTAAAAGCGGAGGGGGTGACCCCACTTTGACAAATGGTGGAACCTGAGGCTGGAGTCACGATAACGGTTACAGAAATGACTGTCCCCTAACTTTGGCATCTCCTATAATGACTGCATTTCTACTGTTTGATGTTCTCTCCTGTTTAATCCCTTGTCCATTGCTGCCATGATCTGGACTGCGGTCCTTCAAAGTGTTGTCACTCCCAGCAGTCTCCAAAGCTGAGTACCGGTTTGTGTAGCAGACACCCTGAAGACGCCTGCACTTTGTGCTTCTTCCTACTTTTCCAGATGGCCACCCATCAACTTACTTGAACTCTCACTACCTGTGGAGTTACTACCTCCTGGAAGGTACAATCCAGGAAACTCTCATCCTTCCCGATGCTCCACAGTGGCTCGAGCTGCCCCTCAAGCTTGGAAATCTTGAGCTCAAGCTCAAGCAGCTGGAGACACATCCTGCATACATGGTCCCCCAAGACAGATGAAGTGTCCTGAAGTTCTCACATGTACAGGAATAGCAGGCAACATGTCTCAGCTGTCCATTCATGATCTAAGAAAAAATCTCTATACCCTCTTTTAGAATCTAGTTAGTACCTTGTTTAAACTATTAATTTTAATTATTACCTCTGGACTTGCTCTGTATAATACACTTATTAATTCACTTACTGTTATTCTTACTCTGATTGAAATTTTTAATTTCCCAGCTCTTAGTTTAAACAAATGTCCCAGCTTAGAGAGAGAAAAAGAGCAATATTCACCAGCCAATCACTTACCTGCTCTCCTGTGTCATCTGTCATGCCCACGTATTCCGAACTTATAAACTATAAAATGAACTTATGAAATAAACTCAAAAGACACTTTTCTCGCAAAACAAAATGGAGTAAGAGGTCAAGTGACCTTTCCTTTCAAGAATACACAAGAATCCTGAGCTAATTTTCATGTCTGGACAAGTCTTAGAGAATTCATTAAAACACAAACAACCTTTCTGGACACATCCCTGAGAAACCATTTAAATGTAAATTACTTTTTCTGTGGTAATGGCTGCTTCTCTTCAACTGTTTGGGATAACAATACTGTCACAGACTTTTTGACTCCAAACTCAAATTCCAAACAATGGGTGTGAAAAGCCCTACTTTATCAAGGTGAGATGAGGATGAATGACACCCGGACCTTCATTGTCTAACAATGGCCTCACCATCAGAAATCATTTAAGAGGACAATGGACAGAGAAACTATTGTCACATGACAGAAACTAGAGCTGGGATTTTATCTGAGCGATGGGGGTCTCGACCTAAGGCAAAAGCGCTGGCGAGAACCTTTGCCCATTGCGAATTGGGCAAATCAAAGACATCCTGCATGACAATGGCTACCCTGATCAGATCATTTCTCGTTATATATCGCGGAAATTTATGAACGGGCCTAAGGCTGTTATTTTCGGCCCTGAAAAGTGCCCAGTCTACCTCAAATTACCCTGGAAGGGTAATGTATCCTAAAAATTTGAGCAACAGGTAAAGCTAGCGGTTTCACGCTGCTCCTGTGCAGTAGCAACGTATGTGGTGTTCGCCACTAACAGGATGCTGTCGTCAAGACAAAAAGACATCCTGCCTATCACAAAAATGATTAATGTGATATATGAATTTCAATGCCAGTGTGATGCTAGGTATATAGGCTGTACATTCCAAAGACTGGCAAATCATATCAAACAACATGTCCCTTCTGCTGTTCGCAACGGGCAAGGTACAGGCCATACCCAACCAACCTGTGCTTGCAAAATTCAAAACACAGTGTCCAACATTAGATGTGATTCTGTGATTGGACAACATTTGCTATATAATCCGCAGTGTGCTAAGAATTATGCTGATAATAAATTTAAGATTGTCAGGGCTCACAGTGTGGCGCATTTGCGCATACTGGAAGCTACATATATTAATACACAGGCCCCGTTCTTTGCAGGCAGAAAGAACATGTACAAACATTGCGCCTGTTTCAGCTGAACAAAGTAAGTGACAGCCATTCGCTGGTTCATTCCTCAGGGCAATGCCTTGACCAATCTGAGTCAAGCTGCCTGGTTTAAATTTCAAACAAAGCTTGGCAGTTAACTGTCAGTCACCGTAAACTGGTGCATTCTCCATGGCAACGCCTCTACCAATCAGAGTTCACTTGCCAACCAATTAGCACTCTCTTCTCTTGCGGTACAAGTTGTTGTTTTCCCCTACATTGGTTATTCTTGCGTATTGTCCTGATGAGTGCAAGACGAAAAGCTTCAACAACATGTCTCTATTTTCAGCAATTCTCAAGTTCTGTACTACCAAATGACTATTTTTATTACACAATCATCGCCTGTGGCTAAATTCACATATTAACTAGAATCCTGCTGCTAAACTGCACCATACAGATCAATAGAGAATGTTTGGAGGTAATTTGTACATGGTTGCAGTTTAGGATAGGATTAACTTTACTTCTGAATACAAAATTCCTTCAACAAAAAGACTTAAAATGCTGTATGATGTTTTTAACCTTTGCATTGATATTATATGATTAAGTGTTAAGGCAGTTCACTGTCATTTTGAAATTCTATAAAACAAGAGAATCTCAAGACAGTAAATTTTATAACCTTATGAACTTATTAACAGTTAGTCCATTAAGCCTTGCTGTATATGGGTGGGTGTTGTATACATGATTTTTTTAAATATTGCTTTTTTAGACACTGAATTGGTGAATTCCTAAACTCAAACATGGGTGATGGCAGATTACAGGGCAAAATTAGATATGGGTAGGAGAGCAAAATGGGTGGATTCATATTGGTCAAGCATTACACCACATGCTTTATATCCATGAAGTCAATGGCACATGGGGTGGGGCATATACAGATGATAGATGTGATAAGTCTGTTTTTGTGGGTGGCGTGGGATACAATAAATCAGTCAATGTTGCTCACTCTTATAAATCACTTAGAGGTCTGCTCTGTCAAGCTCATGCCAAGCTATCACCTTGCATCAGAATAGTGCATGGCGCAGGAGACCGTCAGGGAAGTGGAGAAATCAAACCACAGTCAAAAGGGAGAGGGTAAAAAGACACTAGATAAACCAAATCCTTGCTGTATCCTAACAGTTGCAATTTCCTTTTCTCCTTTTAGTTCAGTGATAAAGTGTAAACAATTCCCATCAGTATATTTCCATTCTGCCAGTTAAAAAGAATGGGAAAATACAAGCGTGTGAGAGCTTGGTTTCTATGCAAATATATCAAACCTTCCAAGTTCAGACAGGCCTGCCTTTGGCCTTATCCGTGTTTTTGGATTATTTGAACAACACTGGAGACAGAAATTAGCTTAGATAATTAAAAGTTCGCTTAACCTCACGGTGATAATTCCAAGATAAAATTGCCTGGTTTTGTTAATGCAGCAACTTGGATAATTGGCAGTCAGTACAAAGATCTGCGTGTGCTGTGTTTCTAAATGTTACACGAAGCAGAAGTGAGCTCGTAGGTGTTTATTTAATCATTCGCCTGGAAACAAAATCTAACCTTTCGAAAAAAAAAGTAATGTTGAGGTTTGGATAACCGACAAAGTCAATAGCTTTTTTCACTGTTTTTTTTGCTTTTGTAAATATTGCATCTGGCACATAATAGGCAAACAGAACATTGCCTAAACAGACGGTCTGTGCGACCTGTTGCTGACAACTGTCCAGATTCGTCAAAGGGGAGCTGCCATTTTATTTCCCCTTGATCCTTCTGATCCTTGCAGACTGTCAACAGAAAATGAATAATGACTGACCTGCTTCCATAATGCATGTTGCTACTGAGGTGCCTCTGTTAAACTGTGGAATATTGGATGAAACACAATGCAGTAGGTTTGATCCCCTTTGCAGCTATAAATTTTTGTACATTAGGCAAGCAGAGATAATAATTTTCTAAAATAAGAACAGAAAATGCTGGAAACACTGGGGCAGTATCTCTGGAAAGAGAAACAGAATTAACAGCTCTTATAGTGATAGCGGAGGGTTATGTGGGCAGTGGCACAGAGTTTCCGACAGGGATAGTTTCCCCGCTTTTGCATTTACATTAAAATATTTAAATTGACAACCTGCCTCCTGGGAGTGGGTTGGCTGCTCGTCTCTTGTCCCGCTTTGATTAATCCCAGGCTGGAGGCAGGTTGGGATCAAGTTTGAGATTGTTAACATTTTAACACCTCACCAATGTTCCCTGTAAGCTGAGCAGCCGCGCAACAATCAGTAACGTTTCGTGCAGTACAACAAACTGGCAGGACACAACAACTCCAACCCACTTCATTTTAGAGAAAGAAAAGGAAGAGAGAAAAGAAAGACTTGCATTTATATAGCACCTTACGTGACCGCCGGATGTCTCAGCACTTTGCAGCCAATGAAGTACTTTTGAAGTGTAGTCACTGTTGTAATGTAGGAAACGTTGCAGCTAATTTGCACACAGCAAATTCCCACAAACAAAAATGTGATAATGAGCAGATAATCTGTTTTTGTAATGTTGACTGAGGGATAAATATTGGCTAATACACGGGAGATAACTCCCCCGATCTTCTTCAAAATAGTGCCATGGGATATTTTACATCCACCTGAGAGAGCAGATGGGGTCTCAGATCCCGAAAGATGGCACCTCCAACACTAACAGTGCAGTACTTCTTCAGCACTGCACTAGAGTGTCAGCCTTGATTTTCGTGCTCAAGTCCAGGAAAGGACTTGAACCTACAACTTTAGACTCAGAGATGAGAGTGCTAGCAACCAACCCACAGCTAACACCTTCATCCCACCACGTCAGTCTGATGACCTTTAGTCAGAATTGGTACATTGACTTTGTTTCTTTCTCTGCAGATGCTGTTTGATATGCTGAGTATTTCGAGCATTTCCTGTTTTTATTTTCATATATCTAGCATCCACTGTATTTTGCTGTTGTGATAGAGTTTTCTATCTGTTAATAGAGGGGGCATGTGTGCCAGCAGCTCTTCAGTAGTCCAGCACACTTACTCTTGTAAATGCACAATTGATTCCACCTTTATCGTCGGATTCAGAAGGCTGTGAATTCAAACCACATATCAAGATTTAAGCACCATCTAAGTTGACATTCGATTCACGTCTGAGGGTGTGCTACATTGTTGGAGGGACTGTCCTTCAGATGAGGCATTAAGAATACTTAAGGCAGTGTTTGAAAAAGAGCAGACAGTATTCTCAGGTATAAAAGGAGTCTACGCCAGCAGCGTGAAACTGCAGCTGATTTGTCACCATGCCCGATCTTGTTTCCACTGAAGTGCACAGAATGATAGTTGGAGACTCATTTCCTAGTGTCACTGTCGCTTTTATGTGTTGTGAAACAGAAAATCTTGGCAATATTTTCAAGTCAATGGAAAATAAAAACTGGCACAGTGTCTAACGGACTGCCAATTCATTATGAGCCCATTTGTCACTACTGACATAGACTAACTTCACCCCCTCAGGCCAACATTTCTCTCTCACCCAAAAAATGAGCAACAAGTCATTTATCTCATGTATTTAAGGGTCCTTGATGTGTACAAAATTGCTGCTGAGTTTACCCAGTCTAACAGCAGTCAATCCATAAGCAAAATAGCTGATGCATTTGCCTACGTATTAACAAAAATGGGTGGGGTCAATACTAACCCATCAACAACATTTGGGAGAGGATTGTCGAGGAAGCGGTTAAAAATTTAAAATTTCAACAGGGGAATTCCCAACCCACCACGTATGCCCTTTGCTGCCATTTCTATAATGGCGAGTTGCATGACGTTTCTGTTCCCAGTGTTGTGTGATTGCCTTTAAGAGTGATGTCCCTTTAAGATCTTAGTATGCTAATGAGCTGAGTACCAGGATACTGTCATGTGACTACATGCCAGTCTCACTGTGCTACTGTAACACCCAGAGTAAGGTGTTGTAAATAGTTAGCTCTGTACTGTATAATAGTTTAGCTGTGATAAACCTGTTTGAGATCTTCAACCAACTGAACTCCACGCATCTCATTCATGTTGCATCAGACAACATAAAAAGAACTCACTACATCCAAGCCTCAGGATACCTGACAGGAAAATGAAGATGAGAGCAGCTTATTGCTCTTTATCGGACTGCTTGTGAGCCAGGAAGAGCAGAGGTGCTCCCTACCGGCCCGTCGAGCAAATCTGACAATTGCAACTTCTGCATGCTGACAACCTCCCCCGCTTCACCCACTTCCAACCCCCGATCTGTGCCTCCCTCTTACTGGATCGCTGGGGCTCCAACCCCTTCACCTAATCTGATCTTTCCCGAAAGGTGGGGACCATCCCCAGCTGTGTCCATCTGCCACAGGTTTTCCTGCCCTGCATCCTGTTAATTTGGCTAGCTGCAAGGTGGGAAACATAACAAAAAAATGATTATGAGGTCTTGATTCAAATTTGGCAGGATCTCTGCATTCCTGCGATTCCTGAACTCCCCCTCTTAATCGCAACTGTGCTCTCCCACTCCCTCCTCACCTCTCTGTAAATATCGGAGCTTGTGTGTGCAAAATGACTACTGTGTTTGCCTACATAGAGACAGTCACTGCACTTAAAAGTAACTTGTTGTATATGTGGCATTTTGGGATGTTCCTGTGAGATGTAATGAGACTGTACACAATGTACATCTTTCAATTCTTCCATCGTTGCAGTGGAATTCTTCATGTGTGAGCCAAGATGGTAACTAACAACAGGCTGTCTGACCAAGGAGGGTATCACAGCCATATGCAATCCATGCAATACGTTAACTCTTTGCATCAGTGGCCACAGAATAGCAACCAGGAGTGGGAACTCTGGCTGAATTTTTTTTCCCCAAGCACCCTGAAGCCATTTTAACCCTAAATTTCTGTTCCAACTAAGGTCAGCTAACTCAGCATAGACCTGGTAACAAACTTGTGACATAAGAAAAGGAAGCCAGAGTAGGCCATACAGCCTCTCGACTCTGCTCTGTTATTCAATAAGAGGCTTCTACCTCAATTCCAATTTCCTGCCCTATCTCTATATCTCTTGATTCCCTTTGTGTCCACAAGTCTATTGATCAATTTTTCTGTGTGGCTCAATATCACATTGGACCATATATTTTCTGGGCGTTCATTATAGATGTTTGTTGGCGTCATAAGTAAACTTTTCTTGGACAGTATGTGAGCTGAATTTCATGTTAGTCCTGGTATTTTTAACATACTTGGCAACCATTCATGTTTCATTAGAATTGAAGGGGAAGAGAGATGCAAGTGCCAATGTGAACTGGAGGGAGGAGAGGACCAGTTCTGGTCACCACACTTCAGGAAGGATGTGAGAGGATCCTTGAAAGGGTGCAGTGGAGATTTACCAGAATGGTTCCAGTGATGGGGGAATTTAGCTACAAGGTTAGGTTGGAGAAGCTGGAGTTGTTCTCCTTGGAGCAAAGGAGATTGAGGGGAGATTTGATAGAGGTGTACACGATTCTGACAGGTTTGGATAGGGTAGACAAAGAAAGGCTGTTCCCATTCACTGATGGTACAAGGACTAGGGAGCACAGAGTTAAGGTTTTGGGCAAGAGATGCAGGTGGGATGTGAGGAAGAACTTTTTTACACAGCAAGTGGTAATGACCTGGAACTCGCTGTCCACCAGAGTGCTGGAATTGGAGACAATGAATGATTTCAAAGAGAAGTTGGATGGGCACTTGAGGAAAATAAACTTGCAAGGCTATGTGGATAAAGCAGGGGAATGGGACTGATTGGGTTGCTCTACAGAGAGCCAGCATGGCTTCCTTCTGTGTCATATTGACTCTATCGCCAGAATTGCATAGGACTTTGGCAAGAAAGGGAAGGTGGAAGTGGAAGTGTTTTGCGAAGGTCCTCTCACTCCGACTCCCATTCCCTTTGGAATCTTGTGCCGGCCAGTCAATTAACAACTGGCAGGTGGGATAGCTGGCCACTGAACAGCCAGAAGTGGATCCTGAGGTGGCGGCTGGGACATCAGCTGATGTGGAAGGAAGCGCTGGCGGCATGTTTAAAATGTTGCCATCACCCGAACCCTGTATCAAACTGTGTCCAGCAGGAAGCCCATGACCAACAACCACCCTCTTTAGCCAGCAACCAGATCCTTTCAGCCTCCATCCAAGGACCCCCATCAGCCTGCACGATGCCCATGCCACCAGGGCCCTGTGGCTATAACAAGGACATTCTTCCAGTGGGTGCTGAAACGCTACCCAACCCACCCCCACTCTCAGGCCTCTCTCCAATGAGCCCCCTGACAGGAGGAATGACTCCTGAAGGGGGCCTCAATCCCATCTAAGTGGTTGCCCTACTCTTTCCTTACAATGAAAGTGAAACGCCTCACTGCATGGCTGCCGACTGCAGCAACACCAACTGCTGCTCCTCTGTCACTGTCCTTTAAAAGCTGCCAAGGCTCTGAAGCCCTATGGCGCACATACACTACTCAAAACATTTAGAGGAGTCTGTAAAATAAAAGTTTCAATTGCCTCCTTAATCATCCAATTACCTTTTAACTGCTCATTTTTGAAACGTGAGTGGAGTCCCCACGCGACTTGCCGCCTGCCACTTGTGAAATTGCGTCCCAGCATGATGACATCGGGGGGCCAAACCCAATGCCATCTCATGCGATCTTACACCATCATCCCCCCCTCCCCACCGCCTCCTTCACCATATGCTTTGTTCCCAAATAATCTTGGCCTATGGCTCTATGACTGCAAGGGTACCAGCAGCAACTTGGGGGTAGGGGCAGGTTGAAGAGTGATGGCATGAACTAGGAGTGAGGATGGAGGTGTAATGTACCTTCATAACCTGGGAAGGTAGAAGAAGAGTGTCTCAGTATCACTACACCAGCTTTATAAAAAATAGCAACAATAAAAACAAAATTTGCATTTCTATAGTGCATTTCACAACCTCAGCATGTCCCAAAGAGCTTTCCAGCCAATGAAGTACTTTTGAAGTGTAGTTACTGTTGTAATTTGGGAAATGCCAGTTCATATCCACAATAACCTGGAAGAAATGTTGGAAAATCCCTGTATTTTTTGGTCACAATCTTCCACTGTTCAAATGATGAAATATTGGGTGAACATGCAGCTTAAGTTATTCCAAGCCCATGGCCTAATCACTTCCAGTATAACTGTATGTCATGGGGCTACATTCAGGAATTGTTTTGAATCGTCAGTTTTTTTTCAAGGCATGAATCAGATTTTTCTAGCTTTCTTGTTTGTGGATACAAGTTCCTTTTTGTGTATCAGTACAGTTTCACAGCCTCATAGCCAATGAACAGTGAACAAAGAAAGTCGGGTGAATACTCCAGAAAAATATGTTTAAAAAAAAAATCAGGCAAATAATAAACAAAAGATCAAATAGAAACATATTTTTCCCATTGATGGACCAACTTGTCTTTTCCTGCCCATCAGTTGCTTTTGTTTGTATAAGTTGAGATGGGCCAGAACTTTGGGACACAGTTTGAATTTTTCAATAAGTACAGTGGAGAGACCAGCAGGTGTCCCACTCATTTTTTTAAAAAAATAGCATATTTGGGACAAAACAGAGACACACCCACTGACCCATTCAGGTCTGTAGGTGATGCTTTGTAACACTGACTTGCTGCCAAACTTTACCGATACATTTCATTTAATGACTGAATCGGTTGTTAATAATAAAAAACAAAATTGAAAGAATATTTAAATTCTGAATCTTTTTTCAGAAAGACTTGGAAGGATGGCAACTCTATTCACTAATACCACCACAGCCAAGATCAGAGTACAAGCCATGTGAGTTTACAATTGTTCAGACAAAAATGTTTTCTGGGTGTATCAAACAAAAAGCACTACACTTATACTGTATGAGGCTTTGATAAGTCCACACTTGAGTAATGTGTTCTGTTTTGGTCTCCACACATTGCCAAAGGTCGGGAAAATGCAGAAGAGCAACCAGATTGATACCTAGCCTTAGAGCTCGTAGTTATCAGGAAACATTCCAACATTGGCTATTTACTTGAGAGGAATGTAAGCTTACAATGGGTTCAGGTTTTTATAATGATAATTGGATTGGACTCAATCCAGTTGGATCGGTTATTTGAGATGGATAAGGATGCTAGGACTAGAGAACATAAACATAAAATCCTTAGGCGGAGTTAAGGTAGTTGCCAAGAAGTATTTCTTTTTGTAAGCAGTCATCAACAGACTAGTTAGACTTGTGATGGGATATGAATTTGCTGAAGCTTAAAAGGGAACTTGACAAGTTCCTGGGATTTGGTTATGGCCATGTTTGGGTTAATAACCAATGGCACATTGACAGTGCATGCTTGAATCGGACACGCAATGCCCACCCAAAATTGGACCACCTTTGAATACTTTTGGCTAGCTGCTGGCACCCTACCATGCCCCCAGAGGATCAATTTTGAACACCTGCCTAGCCAGTAGCAGCCCTCAGGTAAGTCTCAGGAGCAGGGATGGAAGGAAAATGGGAGGACATTTCCACTTTTAGAAGGTAAATTGTTAGCCATGATGATGATGATGAGTAATGAGCTATTGCAGTGTCCTGGAGCTTTACATTGCCATAGAGGGTAGGAGAGGAATTTCCCAGAGATTTTCCCAATTAGCCTCTTTTTTCTGTATATTTTATTTCTCCCTGGAGACTAAATGGTTAAAAAGAGTAGGTAATTGGTGTAAATGACCTTTCAGTTTTCAGATGGGGGTGCGGATGGTGGGTCTGATAGTCTTCTCCTATCCTGGATTTTGTAGGCTCATCTGATGTAAATGGAATATGTTATAGAATGGGTAAAAAGGAAACCTTGAATGCTGGAATCCTGAAATAAAGATAGAAGATGATAGAAATACACATCAGCGCCATCAGCATCTAAAACAGAAAAGATAAGTTAAAGTTTCAATTGAGACTGTTAATCAGAACCAAAATATTTACCTTGCATTCTCTTTCTGATGCTTATCGGCCTAGTGAGCGTTTCTGTTTTATCATCCATGTTGTAGAATATTTCTTCTGTGTTATTTTTATGCACGTCCATAAAAATGCTGTTTTGCCTGAATCTATATTTTATCAGCATTCCAGTGTGGAGCATTTTACTGTGCATTTATCATATGTTTAATCATGTATTTATAGGGGCTAGCTTTGAATGATTGCCTTCTCATGTGTGAGGAATGTTTCTCAGCCTGCTGCTAAACAGCAGCAAAAATCTGATGAGTAAAATGTTAGTTGCAGAATGAATCTATATTTGAAATATATCTAATATTTGTGTTCTACAAGAAGCACCATGCTTTAGAACCTCTGTAGGAATGTTTGAACAGTTGGGTCACTCTGTTCTCCCACTTGGATGAAAGATGGTGATTGGGCAAATGGCGAAGAAGAGCAATTGTGTAACAATCAGGCGATCATAATGATAAATTCTTGGAGAAAAAGACAGATGACCCTCCTGCTGTTTGGCTTCCCCTTCCCTGAAGCTCAGCAAAATTTTCAAGCACTTTGAAGGACCCTTTGGCTGTTTAAAGAAAAATGTATAGCACTGTCCTTTATTGGCATACATCACATGCCATGTGCTATATTTCATCTGTCACTGTTGTTTGTAGTATATTGTAACAAAAACTTACTATTTATTTTTGTAAGTGCATTTTAGAACCAGAGCTTAGAATGCATGATTTTGTATTTAATGTGCTGGTTATCTAACTCACTCAGAACAGAATAATTTTCACATTTGTTTTCTTATTACTCATACTATCAAGACTATATGTTTCGAGGAACCAGCATCTAAGTGGAAATTGGGATAATTTCCCGGTATTTCCTCAATATTGCTTTATTTTTGAGCTTTACTTGGTTTGCACCTGCACATTATCTCCACATTGGAAAAAAATGGATCTGTGAGACATACAATATAAAATTAAAAATGGCATCTCCCAGTGTAGTAGGTGGAAAGATCTGCTCCTCATTACAATGTATCAGTGACAATATTGTTCAAACTTAATGAAGTTATTCTATTAAGGAAAATAAGTGGTATTAGTATGCATATTGATATGCACACTGCTTACAGGAAGATGCACTGAATTTGCTTGCACATCCATGCTGGGAACTGTGAGAGCTTAAGGCTACTTGCTTAGTTAAGTCCCTGAGGCACAGTTGGATGAAGGAGTGTGGGTCCTTCCTACTGTGTTAATGGCAGTACAGGTAAGGTTGCTGCTCTGGACCAAGCCTGGCCAGAACACTAGTTAACCATTTAAAAAGGTTAACCATTAAAAACATGCAGGTTTAATACGAACTAATGAATCCCTGTTTTTTGTGACTGATTCCATGAAAACAACATGGCTTTTTGGGGACTTTTGCCAATTCAGTGTGTCGATATGTGCTTGAGAGAGTGTATGTGAGAGTGTGTGTATGTTTTTTCTATATATATTTAAAAAAACGGGAGGTGAGTATGTTCCATAAGAAGTAGTTCAGTTTTTCCTATCCCTTTAGCCACATCTGTCTGATAAAAACAGAGCAGTTGAGTCATTTTGTGACATTAATCAGTAACATGTCACAATAACATAGTCTATTATCTGGGAATCAATGACTCCGGAACAAGGAGGGTCAGAGGGTAGAAATATGTGACATTGAAAAGATAGTTATAGATCACATAGCACTGAATTATTTGATGTGAGTACATCTTCAATCAGGATCCCATGCTTAAAGGCACAATATAGAAATTATTAATACTCAAATGATAATGAATGTTTGCTGCTCTTGTCACAGGTGACAAAGCAGTTCACTGATCCATACAGTTCATTCTGGATCAGTCACAATCCATTTGCCAATACATTTTCAATTATATTAGAATTAAACTTTTATATAGATTTCTCAAGCTCTTCGTATTACTGCTAATTCTAGACCACAACAATTATCTTCAATAACACTCTCTCTCTTCCTTTGCTCTCCTGAAAACATGAAGCTTTATAAAATCCAGTGTCGAAATGTTCAAGCTGATTTTCACACTTATCTCTCTTACAGAATTACATGCAGACTGAAGCATCACTTAAAAAAATGCAAAATCGCAATTGAGAACATAATGTAGCTGTAATTGTATTTAGTTTACCTGAAAACTTCCATAATATTTTTGATTGTCTGTAATATTGTGGCATGTTCAAGAATAAATAAAATAATTAATTTTCTTTCTGAGTAATTAATATTTCCATAATTGTTATAATGCAAATCTAATCTCAATTGTTCTGTGCACTTCATTCGGTCCAATTTAGAATATTCATTATTAGAACATTTGCATGGAGATATTCTATGAATGGACATGTGTATCTTTTAAATGTTTTTTAAAATCTTCGACCTCAAAGGGTTAATTAAACTCTGTTATATAGTTTTTGTCTGCAAACCATTACCTGATAGTTCACACCTGCCCACCGTTATTTGTGTAGTGTATACAGGTACTATAATAATAAGAAACTGCTGCCAAGATAAGCTTGTAATTCAACAGTGCCTATTGCTTGATACTGCATATCTCCAGGGGGGGACTTTACAATTATTAATTCCCTTAGTCCAATACCACAATGACTCAAATTTATAAACAACCAATTAATCAGCCTCAAACAGAACAGAACACTGAAGAAAATTGAAGGGTAGCATTACTTGGAAATAGTTTAGTATGTTTTATATAAAATAGCAAGTGAAATAGGAGTGAAGCCGTAATCTGGATTTTGAATCTACATGTCCTCTCAGCCATCACCTGAACCCCTTGCTTGAATTGCTGCCTTGTTAATCACTGGGACCTTGGATTTACATGGTGGGATATCAGTGTATGAACATGTAGCACGTTTGTATGAAATTCCTTCCTCCACTATTCTAACAGGAGCTGTCAACCCGTTTAAGTGGGTTAACTCCTCTATTCAAGTAGTGGAGAGTGAAATTTCTTTTGAACGTGTTAATTGTTTGTATGCTGCTATTCTGCTGTATAGTTTTAAGGATTTTTATTTCAGTTCCCAAATTTTGCACTTTGTTTTTATCATAAGTATTCTGTGGGGCATATTTTCCACTCCTGAGCTGGAGTGCCATAAGTTTTGTGTTTGCCACAATCATGCCTGGCCAACTTCACTTGACATCCCAGGGTCAATATAATTACATATTCCTAAGGAACTCCCAGAATCAGCTAGAGCTCAATGCCAGTGGGGTCAGGAAATTGTGCACAGCTGCAGCTCTTAAAATGCTGTGACTGCTATTTACAGGGGATATGTATTTCCTGCTGGCCAATGAGAAAATCATTGGTTAGAAAACCTTGGTGCAGAAAAGAACTCTTCCAGCTGACATGGTTGCAGAATGCCACAAAACTTTACAGATGCAATGTAAAAGATGCTTCTGCAGGAAGTGTGGGCAAGGTCATTGCCCTGTTTTAGTCACAGGAAAAGCTTTCATACAACTTGTGAAGAAGTGGTCCATTGATTTAATGCAGTGTCCGACACACATGGCACAACGAGTTTCCCCTCATGACTGAGGTATGCTTAGTGTTCAGAGCTTTACATGACTGTCTATACTGCAGCAGGGCACAATTACTGTTCTTGACTATAGGTGGGTTTCCTCCTCTACTTCTGTATTGCTAGACCTCACTGGATGGCAAAGTTGAGCAGCTTGCCACAGAGAACAATAACCTAGGCTGCATCTGGTTGGGTTATATTGCCAAGTATCCTCTGAGCTGCTCAGGCATCTGAAACACTGCTATAATTTGCCTATGGTGTACTTCATTGGCTGTAAAGCACTTTGAGATGTCTAGCAGTCATGAAAGGTACTATATAAATGCAAGTTTTTCTTCCCTTCTTATAGTGTGCTCAGTTATGCTCTTGGTGGCTGCATGCACCTCATTATATCTTTACTCAGCTAACATTCATGGCTCTCTCAATGGTTTCAATATTGGAGAGAATATTGGAGAGAGCCTTGTTCTCCTAAGAGCCTTTTCCTTCAATACCCAAGCCACAAAGATTGTTTCTTAATTAAAAATGTCACGACTGTTCTATGGAAAGAAAGAATTAACCTATGTGATCTTGTGTTGCTGGTCATTGACCACATGAACATTGGAGTGGAAATCCTTGTAGTTCATGGGGATTGTGTAAAGGCGCCCAATGACCATGGGCATCATTAATAATGCCTGGACTTTGAGTAATGCTGTAATGTGAAACAATTGCAGAATCTCCTTATTCTGCTTGGCTTCTGTGGAAAAATAATGAAGGAATTTGCCATGAGCAACAACGCATTAATGATCGACTTGATACAAAGAGAACAAAGAACAAAGAAAATTACAGCACAGGAACAGGCCCTTCGGCCCTCCAAGCCTGCGCCGATCCAGATCCTCTACCTAAACATGTCGCCTATTTTCTAAGGGTCTGTATCTCTTTGCTTCCTGCCCATTCATGTATCTGTCTAGATACATCTTAAAAGACGCTATCGTGCCCGCGTCTACCACCTCCGCTGGCAACGCGTTCCAGGTACCCACCACCCTCTGTGTAAAGAACTTTCCACGCATATCTCCCCTAAACTTTTCCCCTCTCACTATAGATTTACTGTTGTTGGAGATGTCTTACATGGTTGCTTAGAATGAGCTTGAGACACAGGATTGTTGTAACCTTGACTGCCATTAACAATGCCATTGATCCCTGTGATGGAGCTTATCTACATGGCAACTTCTTGCAAATAGCACTATTCCATTAATAACTGGAGAATTGGAACCTGCAAAGGCAGGTTTCCTCAGATATCCTCGCTCCATGAATGCTGCCAAACCTGCTGAGTGTTTCCAGCACTTTCTGTTTTTATCTCATGTAAGTGTGCTGGGGTCTGTGGATATGGCTGTGTGTGGACAGTCTTCAGTATTACTAATCATGTCTTCGATCCCTTCTTTCAGCCTCTCACCTAACCTCCAAATAATGCAAAATAAGAGAAATCCTGAAAGGAATTCCCAGATTCTGATTTCAACTGTACAACAAAAGAAAATTGCTACCAAGAATCTGGCCAAAATAAGGCAAAACACAAACAATCTGTCTAAAAAAACCAAATATTTTGAAATGCAACGCTTAGATGACCATTGCTAAATGAACTTTGGGAAATAATCATTGGACAAATACAGCTGGTCTCACTTTAAGGAGTAATTTCCTATCTCAAGAAATTCGATACCATCCAGGATAGAGCATTTCACTTGATTAGCGGCTCTGCAACTGGACTAAATATCCACACTCTCTACAGTATGTGCAATCTGCAGGATGCACTGCAGCAATTCACCAAGGTTACTTTGATAGCACTTCCCTCCTTTGCAATCGCGACTACCACAAAGGATGAATAGCAATGTTAAGAGAACATTATCAATTCAAATTTTTCTCCTTGTCACACAGCAACCTGATCTAGACATATATCCCCCTTCCTTTCTCATCATTAGGTCAATGTCTGGGAATTCTTTACATAACATCATTGTGGTAGTACCATCACCACAAGGACTGTTGCAGTTTAAGGACAAAGCCCATCACAGTCTTATCAGGTCAACAATAAATGAGACTGACTCAGTTTTGTCCACAGCCCAAGAACAAATAAAATAAATGCTTCCCATCTACCCTCACTATATGTGGCCCTCATTGGCCATTTGACATGGATGAACTGAGTGCACAGCCCATGGTTACAAGAAAATAAGGAGACCATGTGGACATTAAAATATATTATTTTATTAAAGTGTTGCAGTTGGACATTTTATGCAGAAGTACTCTAGGCTAGTCTAGCAAATGGCCCAATGGAAAGAAATACAGAGGCCTAGTGATATGAATCCCCACCAACATCACTGGACATGCGGAATGGAAAATGTGCCTGTGTATATTTTTTACTGATCAATTTCCAGCATAAAAGCATTTGAGTCATAACGCAATTATATGCATTGTGTTTTGAACAGTTATATTAAGTTCATCAATAACTATAGAGGAGTTGGAGGTCATTTTTCTAATTCTTTTGGAGGCAATTTTTGTGGGAAGATAATAATGGATCACAATTGCCTCAAGATAAAAAATAACTGTAGGATTAGGGAGTACTAATGGCCTGGATAACTTGGCAATGGGAGGGAATGAAGCAGGACTAAAAGGATATACCAAAGGTATATAATTCTGCTTCAATTAGAATCAGTAATTGTTCTGGTTCTATATTTTTAAACTGTTGTCAATCATTGGTGTACTGGTGCTATACAAATGTCTTTCACTCCGAGAGAACAAAGTAATAGCTATGAAGTCCTGTGATTTTCTAACTATTCATCTCCATTAACCTTCCTTTTATCAGTGCTTGCATCGCAACATTTATATATGCCAAGTTTTTAAAGTTATGTTTTTTTTGTGCTGATTCGGGGAACGGATGACAGTAAGGATTACGCTGAAGTCTAGGTTCAACAGGGTGAAATCAGATCTCTTTAAAATTAGTCTAAATTTGTCCAGCTCAGACTTCAGCCTAAACTGAGCAAATGTGGTGACAGGTGTTGTGACAGATAATACCTGGAGCTATCTGTGAAAGCAATTGAACCGAAAAGGAATTTAAATCCAAATTTAGCTGGAGTATCCAAATTCATGGTTTTTCTGCACATTGAGAATCAAAATGGCTCTGAATCCAGTTTCAATTTGGTTACAGCAAAGTGGTTTCTCTCTTAAATGAAGAACGTCAGAAGAAATTAAGTCAGGTTTGTGAGTTGCTTCCTGTTCACCTCTGGGTGTATTACAGCCTCTATTGGCTCTGCATTGTGCTCCTAGAATGTATCAATGTAGTTATACAGTTAAGTGCTTGGCATTGCGAATTTGCCTGATGGGTTTTGCAGTGGCCTTCCCATACTAAACGTTTCAATCAAGTTAGTCGAACAAGCTGGAACAACTAAAATCTTCTCTTTTGGAATTAAAACTTACAAAGGAGGATAAGGCCCATATAATAATCTTGAGTCATATTATAAGTACAATCACAATCCAAAGATTCAACTGCCTCTGATGAAGCCTGGATGCTGGTGCTATGGAAGGAATGATCAATCTTCTTTGATCCATGATAGTATCATACACTTACGTCAGGCTTTGCACTGGTTGGATGCCGTAGAAAGCTCCCTCGATACTCCTTACATTGTAGCCCATCCCCAGGATCAACATAGTGCCCCCTACTGCACTGAGGGAAAAGTTCATCTGCAAAGGAGGTCAGCTACCGATCTCTGGCTCAGTAATTCATTTCTTTTGAACAAGAGAATAGCTTTTTTTTTCATTGCATAATCAAAACAAACTGCAGCCACCCTTTTGAGGCACTTAAAAAATGCTCGAGGCTTTTATTTCCATCAAAGAGCAGAATCAGTTTGACTGATTATATCAGAGCAGGTAATGAAACAGTTGAAGAGTAACAAAGGGAACTTTCATTCTGACCTGGGAAATTTTGCCAGCTGTATCAGACATTCATATTGAAGATACTAATCTATGGCAGAAAGCTGTCAGAGAGTGCTGAAGCCACAAAATGTTGATTGTTCAAGGAAAATCTGGAGGGAAGTGCGAGCATTTTTTTACTGTACAGGACAGATGGGTTGTTAAGTCTAGCGTCAGTTTGATTTCCTTTACATTATATTGTTTACATTCCATACATAAAGAAGTCTTATATTTCTAACATTTAACGGCATGAAAAAATATCATTTTCATTTCTTCACAGCACATAAAGGATTTTTTATGTTCCCCTCATCCCCAACACAATTTTTTTCTATCCTTTTCTGAAGGCATTGATTACATGCAGTTCCACAAGCATAAGATGCCTTCCAATATCTACCCCACAGAGGCTAGACTAGAGCTGTGAGCCTAGACAGAGGATGTTGGCAGGCTATTTGAGCATGGGAGGCATCACAGCCAAACCTCATATTACACGTATCTGAGGTTCAGACATACTTTTCAACAGGCACCACTGGATATTAAGTGGGAACTTTGGTTGTTTATCTCCTCCCTGAAGCTAAATATTGCACTATGACTGCTATCCTAGCCCAGAAGAGATCAAGGATCAAGAATGGGAACTACATGCTCCATCCACACTGCATAACATTCTTCAACCTCAAAGTCAGACACACAGGCCTTCAATAATGACCAAAATCAGGGATATAGTTGTAATTAGCACCACGAATATTAGGATGACTTAGTATGTCCATCTAATATTGTTTAATTATGTACCTCAATTAAGTTTCATACATTGTTATGATTTCCAACAAATCTGAATACAATCGAGGAAGCATGATCTTATTAACATCTTATTGTACTTGATGACACATTAATCTACAATTATGTTTCATCCAAGTACACTAAGGTGTTAATCTCTCTGAATGAAAAGTAAGAGAAAAAAATACTATTTCAGACTCTGCTTCCTTGATCACCCAATTGCCATAACTTCAAAACACAGCCTTGTTGTCAAAAATTTTAAACTTGGAATATTTTTCGAATATGACAATGCCGTATGGATAGGAGGATGGGATTGGCCTTCATAAGTGGAATAATGATGTCCCAATTAAATCAGAATTTTTTTCAAAGAAACAACTCCTTTTTTAAGAGGAAATTCACATGGTGTAAAACCATAAAATCGTCTTGATCAGCTGTTATGGTCAGGTGTGACGGGTTTGGGTGGCTCCCACTGTTCAACTCCCACCTGACCACAGCAAGTGCTTTCTGTTGTTAGGCTTTAACCCTTTTGCATTTTATTTGTCAAATAAATAGGCAGTGATAGGTTTTCTTGCAGGTTTAAAACAGTACATTAATTATTTATTGAGCAATAAGCCTTATCCCAAAATTGTCCCAACCACATCCACTCACAGACACACACACACGAATACACAAAAAGAGACCGATAGGAAAAGTGGTAAGTGGTTTTAAGTGAGGTAGGTTTCGGGAATCACGGAAGTCAAGTTCTCATTTTTTGCAGGACTGAGGTGTTTGCAGGCTTGGCTCTTGGTTGAAAGTTTAGTTGAAGATAGTGGATCACTGCTGCATAAGTAAAAATGTTGAATTTTAGAGCAGGACTCTTCCCAGCTGGCTTGCTCGATTTCTCCCAACCCCTTAGCTGGAAACAAGCTTCTTGGTGATGCTTCTTTCTGGGTGTCTCCCTCTCTCTCCAGAGAGCTACCTTTAAGGTCAAAAATGGTTTCACACCTTTGTCTCTGTTGGGACATTTGGATCTTTCTCCCCGTGGTGACCAACAATGGCCTAGGATGTGGCTACTTCACACCTTCTTTGTTTCAGAAGAACCCATTCAATTCAGAAATGTTTCAGGATGGTGTAATTGATCCCTCCCAGCTCAAAAGGTATTCCTTTGTCCCTGTTAGACAGTTTGAATATACAAAGGCCAGGTCATTTACCTTTGGTGGCCATTTTTAGCAGCTTGTCCATTTTTTTAAAAAGGTAAAGTAAATTTTTAAAACTCTTCCATTATAGTCTGTATTTTTTCATCATCATAATTTTTGTATGTGTGACACAACATTAAATCAGAACAATTGAGAGTTATGCTGGACAGTGACTCTACCATGAGGGGAACTTAAACAAGATTATTTAAATAGAGGGATATGTTGTTACATTTCTTTTATCCTTCTTGTGCTTTAGATATTGTTAGCTTCTGTGTTTCGGTCTACTCTCCTTGTTGAGCCCCAGCTCCCTGTATCCTTACGTGTGTATCATGTTCCCTGATAGTGAGGAACGCTTCATGGTATGCCCAGGATAATAAACAGAAAACATTTTCTCCCAGATTAATTCAGTAACATTTTTTATTTGTTCTACAGATGTGGGTGACAGTGACAAAGCCCATTCCTAGTTGTCCTGCAAAAGTGATGGTGGTGGGCTTTTTCCATGAACTACTGCAGTCTGTGGTGATGATGTTGCTGCAATGGTGATTATTAGGGAATTCTAGAATTTTAACTCCCTGATGATGAAGGAATGGTGGCATATATCCTTGTTAGGATGCTACATGACTTTGAAGGGAACGTGGAGATGATGGTTTTTCCATGATATTGTTGTCACAGAATCATAGAATCACAGAATAAGACAGTGCAGAAGAGGCCCTTCAGCCCATCGAGTCTGCACCAATGCATTAAAACACCTGACCTGTCGACCTAATCCCATTTGCCAGCACTTGGCCCATAGCCTTGAATGTTATGACGTACCAAGTGCTCATCCAGGTACTTTTTAAAGGATGTGAGGCAACCTGCCTCTACCACCCTCCCAGGTAGGGCATTCCAGACCGTCACCACCCTCTGGGTAAAAAAGTTCTTCCTTAAATCCCCCTTAAACCTCCCGCCCCTCACCTTAAACTTGTGACCCCTCGTAACTGACCCTTCAACTAAGGGGAACAGCTTCTCCCTATCCACTCTGTCTCTGCCCCTCATAATCTTGCACACCTCAATCAGGTCACCCCTCAGTCTTCTCTGCTCCAGTGAAAACAACCCAATTCTATCCAACCTCTCTTCATAGCTTAAATGTTCCATCCTAGGCAACATCCTGGTGAATCGCCTCTGCACCCCCTCCAATGCAATCATATCCTTCCTATAATGTGGCGACCAGAATTGCACACAGTACTCCAGCTGTGGCCTTACCAAAGTTCTGTACAACTCCAACATGACCTCCCTGCTTTTGTAATCTATGCCTCGATTGATAAAGGCAAGTGTCCCATATGCCTTTTTCACCCCCCCTATTAACCTGCCCTTCTGTCTTCAGAGATCTATGGACAAACACGCCAAGGTCCCTTTGTTCCTTGGAACTTCCCAGTGTCAGCCCATTCATTGAATACTTCCGTGTCACATTACTCCTTCCAAAGTGTATCACCTCACACTTTTCAACGTTAAATTCCATCTGCCACTTTTCTGCCCATTTGACCATCTCGTCTATATCTTCCTGCAACCCAAGACATTCCACCTCACTGTTAACCACTCGGCCAATCTTTGTGTCATCCGCGAACTTACTGATCCTACCCCCCACATAGTCATCTATGTCATTTATATAAATGACAAACAATAGGTGACCCAGCACAGATCCCTGTGGTACTCCACTGGACACTGGCTTCCAGTCACTAAAACAGCCGTCTGTCATCACTCTGTCGCCTACAGCTAAAGCCAATTTTGAATCCACCTTATCAAGTTACCTTGTATCCCATGTGCATTTGCTTTCTTGATAAGTCTCCCATGTGGGACCTTGTCAAAGGCTTTGCTGAAATCCTTGTAAACTACATCAACTGCACTACCCTCATCTACACACCTGGTCACATGCTCAAAAAATTCAATCAAATTTGTCAGGCATGACCTCTCTCTGACAAAGCCATGCTGACTATTCCGAGTCAAATTTTGCCTCTCCAAGTGGAGATAGATTCCCTCCTTCAGAATTTTCTCCAATAGTTTCCCTACCACTGACGTGAGACTCACTGGTCTGTAGTTCCCTGGCTTATCGCTACAATCTTTCTTAAATAGTGGGACCACATTAGCTGTTCTCCAGTCCTCTGGCACCTCCCCCGTGGCCAGAGAGGAATTAAAAATTAGGGTCAGAGCCCCGTAATCTCCACCCTCGCCTCCCACAGCATCCTGGGATGCAAATCGTCCGGACCTGGAGATTTGTCCACTTTTAAGCCTTCCAAAACCTCCAATACCTTGTCACTCCCTATGACAATTTGCTCAAGAACCTCACAGTCTCTCTCTCTAAGTTCCATATCTACATCCTCTTTCTCTTGGGTGAAGATAGATATGAAGTATTTGTTCAACACCCTACCAATGTCCTCTGGCTCCACCCACAAATTTCCCCCTTGGTCCCTAATGGGTCCTACTCTTTCCCTGGCTATCCTCTTCCCATTGATAAACTTATAGAATATCTTGGGATTTTCCTTACTTTTACCAGCCAGAGCTTTCTCATATCCACTCTTTGCTCTCCTAATTGCTTTCTTAAGCTCCATCCTACACTTTCTGTACTCCACTAATGCTTCCATTGATTTGCTCTCCTTGTATTATCTAAAAGCCTCTCTTTTCCTTCTCATTGTACCCTGAATGTTTCTGGCATCCATGGTTCTCTGGGCTTGTTGCTTTGACCTATTACCTTAGAGGGAACATGTTGGGCCTGTACCCTCCCCATTTCCTTTTTGAATGCCCCCCACTGCTGTTCTGTAGATTTCCCGACAAGTAACTCTTTCCAGTCTACCTTGGCCAGATCCTGCCTTATTTTACTAAAAGTTGCTCTCCCCCTATCCAAAACCTTTTTTTGCAACTTGTCTATTTCTTTCTCCACAACAAGATTAAATTGTACCATGTTGTGGTCGCTATCACCAAAATGCTTCCCCACCAACACATCAACCACCTGTCCAGCTTAATTCCCCAGAATTAGGTCCAGCACTGCACCCTCCCTTGTTGAATCCTCTACATATTGAGCTAAAAAGTTCTCCTGTATACATTTTAAGAACTCCACTCCATCTAAGCCCTTAACACGATGACAATCCCAATTAATGTTGGGAAAGTTGAAATCACCTAATATAATTACCCTATTATTTTTACACACCTCTGCAAATTGCGCACATATTTGCTCCTCAATTTCCCGCTGACTATCTGGGGGTCTATAATAAACACCTAGCAATGTGGCTGTCCCTTTTTTATTCCTAAACTTTACCCATAAAGCTTCATTTGCTGCCCCCTCCAAGATATCATCTCTCCTTACTGCAGTAACTGACTCCTTAACTAATATTGCAATGCCCTCTCCTCTTTTACCCCCTCCTCTGTCTCGCCTGAAGATTCTATATCCCGGAATATTAAGCTGCCAATCCTGCCCCTCCCTCAACCATGTCTCCGTGATGGCTACTATATCACAATTCCACGTGTCAATCATTGCCCTTAACTCATCCATTTTACCTGCAATAATCCTGTCATTAAAATAGAGGCCTTCCATCCTGGTCTTACTCCCCTGAAACTTATTTCCGCTGTATTCCCTCTGACTTGTTCGCTTTCCTGTGTTTAGCTGTGTCCCTATTCTGCTAGGAGTCTGCATCCCCTCCCCCACAAATTACTTTAAACTACTCCCAACAGCACTAGCAAACCCGCCAGCAAGGATGTTAGTTCCCCTCTGGTTCAGATGTAGACCGTCCCGCTTGTACAGGTCCCACCTTCCCCAGAAACGGTCCCCAGTGGTCCAGGAATCTAAAACCCTCCCTCCTGCACCAACTCTTAAGCCACGCATTCCACTGTGCTATTCTCCTATTTCTATACTCACTAGCACGTGGCACTGGGAGTAATCCAGAGATTACAACCCGAGAGGTCCTGCTTTTTAGTCTACTGCCTAACTCCCTGAATTCATGTTGCAAGACCTCATCCTTCTTTCTACCTATGTTAATGGTACCAACATGTACCATGACCTCTGCCTTATCACCCTCCCCTTTCAGGATGCCTGCAGCCGTTCAGTCACATCCCGGACCCTGGCACCAGGGAGGCAACACACCATCCTGGAGTCACGTTGACGGCCACAGTAGTGCCTATCTGTTCCCCTGACTATAGAATCCCCTATTACTATTGCTCTTCCTCTCTTTCCCCCTTCCTGTGCAGACAGACTGCTTGCGGTGCCAGAAGCTTGGCTCTGTCCGCACTCCCTGGAGGAACCAGCCTCATCAGCCTCCAAAATGGAATACCGATTTGCAAGCGGGACCCCAGGGGACTCCTGAACTACCTGCCTGATTCTCTTGGACTGCCTGGTGGTCACCCATTCCCTTCCTTCCTCAAGTCCCTTCAGCTGCGTTGTGACCACCTCTCTATACGTGCTATCCACAATGCTCTCAGACTCGCGGATGCTCCACAGTGTTTCCAGCCACCGTTCCAGCTCTGAAACCCAAGCTTCCAGGAGCTGCACTACTGGACACACTTCCTGCACACATGCTGGTCCCAGGAACTGGAAATGTTCCTGGATTCCCACATGCAGCAAGAGGAGCAAACCACGGCTTCACACTCTCCTGCCATGACTAAACCCTTTAAATTTAAAACTTTAGAAGATTATAATTTTAAAAAAACAACTCAGTCTTGCTAAAACAATGACTTACAATTCAATCCACTTTGAAAAATACCCACCAGGACTTACTCACCAGTCAGCTGTGCTCTTTGGAGATTCTCAGCTCTCCTCACTCTGAGGACAGGTAGGAAATGAAAGGAGCTCCTCGCTCCCTCCTCACCGAACTTCCTCAGTCACCAAACTTCCATTTTAACACTCTAATGCAACCCAAGTCAGCACTCCAGTGTCCTTGAACTTCTCAGTGGGTAGAGGTCACAAGGTGGGGTGCCACCAATTTGAGCTTGGTGATTTGCTGCAGTGCATTTTGTAGCCATTACATAATGCAAAGGGGGAATATTTAGTTCAGTGCAGGGGCCCTGATCAAGTGAATTTCTTTGCCTTGGATGGTATTGAGGTTCTTGAAGCTGCAGATTGTTAACTATAAAGATAATTATCTGCATTATAAATACCATTGAAACTTTTTGTAGAATGCCAATATCTACAGAATACCTCTGTATTTTCTGCTTCTATTTCCTTCTATTGATAATGTAAGAGCAACTGAACACTGTTTTGTAATAACTACTGATCTGCCTTGTAGGTACTGGAGGGCATTTGCAGGATCATGAGGGAAGCTAATCCTTACAGTCACTGCTTTGTTTTTGCAGCTACAGTGTAGATATGATGTAAGAACAAGAACTGCTGGAAATATTCCGCAGGTTTGGCAGCATCTGTGGAGAGAGAAGCAGAGTTAATGTTTCAGGTTAGTGACTGCTGACAGTCTGGGCGGGGGTGGAGTGGGGGGGATATAAAAGAGGGGGTGACATTGCACTATTGATCAAGGAGTCAATTACTGCAGTAAGGAGGGATAATATCTTAGATGGTTCCTTAAAAACAAAAATGGGGCAATCACTTGGCTGGGAATTTACTACAGGCCTCCAAACAGTCAGGGAGAGATGGAAGAGCAGATATGTAGGCAAATCTCAGAGAGGTGTAAAAATAATAGGGTAATAATAGTAGGGGATTTCAACTTCCCCAATATTAACAGGGATAGTGCAAAAGGCTTAAAGGGGGCGGAATTCTTAAAATGCATACACGAGAGCTTTTTGAGCCAGCATGTAGAAAGTCCTACAAGAGAAGGGGCAGTACTGGACCTAATCCTAGGGAATGAAGCCAGACAAGTGGTAGAAGTGTCAGTGGGGGAGCATTTCGGAGATAGTGACCATAACTCTGTAAGATTTAAGGTAGTTATGGAAAAGGACAAAGATGGACTGGAAATAAAGCTACAGAATTGGGGGAAGGCCGATTTCAATATGATAAAACAGGATCTGGCTAAAGTGGACTGGGAGCAGCTACTTGTAGGAAAGTCTACATCAGCCCAGTGAGCAGCGAATACTGTATAATAGATTGAAAGAAGTACAAGTAAATCACTGCTTCACCTGAAAGGAATGTTTGGGGCCTTGGATAGTGAGGAGAGAGGAGGTAAAAGTGCAGGTATTACACCTCCTGCGATTGCATGGGAAGGTGCCGTGGGAAGAGGACGAGGTGTTGGAGGTAATGGAGGAGTGGACCAGGTTGTCATGGAGGGAACGGTCCCTTCGGAACGTTGACAGGGGAGGGGAGGGGAAGATGCATTTGGTAGTGGCATCACGCTGGACGTGGTCGGAAATGGCGGAGGATGATCCTTTGGATGCGGAGACTGGTGGGGTGCAAAATGAGGACAAGGGGAACCCTGTCTTGGTTCTGGGAGGGAGGGGAAGGGGTGAGGGTAAAGGTGTGGGAAATGGGCCGGACATGGTTGAGGGCCCTGTCAACCAGTGGGGGGGGGAGTCCTTGGTTGAGGAAAATGGAAGACATATCAGAAGCACTGTCGTGGAAGGTTGCATCATCAGAACAGATGCTTTGGAAACGGAGAAACTGGGAGAATGGAATGGAGTCCTTACAGGGGGCAGGGTGTGAAGAAGTATAATCGAGGTAGCTGTGGGAGTTGGTGAGCTTATAATGAATATTAGTAGACAGTATTCGCTGCTCAAAATGCAGTCTCCTCTACATTGGGGAGACCAAACGCAGATTGGGTGACTGATTTGCGGAACACCTCCACTCAATCTGAAAGCATGACCCCAACCTTCTGGTTGCTTCCCATTTCAACACATCCCCCTGCACTCATGCTCACATCTCTGTCCTGGGGTTGCTGCAGTGTTCCAGTGAACATCAATGCAAGCTCGAAGAACAGCACTTCATTTACCAATTAGGCACACTACAGCTTACCGGACTGAACATTGAGTTCAATAATTTCAGAGCATGACGGGCCCCCCTTTTTTTTTCAGTTATTTTTTTCTTTTTTTTAAACTTTTTATTTTTATTTTATTTTAGTTTGTTTCATCATTCATTTTTCTTACCATGTGCCTGCCCACTGTTTTTTTTCATGTTTTTGCTTTGGGCCAGGGCTGTTAATTGTTCTGTCCATTAACACCCTCTCTGTCTTTCAACGCACTATTAACATACCGTTTGCCTTTGCTCCATGACCTTCTGGTCAGTTATTCTCTGTGACCCTGCCCTATCAACACCTTCACCTTTGTTATCTCTTGCCCCACCCCCACTTTATTTGCCTAAAACCTATTACATTTCTAACCTTTGCCAGTTCTGATGAAGGGACACTGACCTGAAACATTAACTCTGCTTCTTTCTGCACAGATGCTGCCAGACCTGCTGAGTATTTCCAGCACTTCTTGTTTTTATTTCAGATTTCCAGCATCTACAGTATTTTGCTTTTATTGTAGATATGATGTGGTTCGTTAAGCTTCTAGTCAATGGTAACCCCCAAAATGTTGATTGCAGTGCCTTTGGAAGTTAGGATCGGTAGCTGAGCTTTCTCTTATTGGAGATGATCATTGTCTGGCGCTTACGTGCTGCAAGTGTTACCTGCCAGTTGTCAGCCCAAGCCTAGATGTGGTCCTGGTCCTGCTGGTTGGTTCAATGTCAACAGAATTGAGAATGAAACTGGATGGTGGAACCATTTCTGAAGTAGCTGAAGATAACTAGTTCTGTCCCATTCCTCTGCAGGAGTCTCTGTGTCTTCAAAAGACCTGCACTAGGCCTTGTTTTAAACTTTAGCTATCAAATGTTTTAAACAGTGACACAACAAATGGACAGTAGCCATAACACATTTTTAGACTAGTTCTTAAGCTTAGTGAACTTCTCATTATCATAGAATCTAATACATAATGTACAACTTCCGTGCTAAACTCAATTTTGATAAGTTTTTGTATGTAGTTCTTTTTTATTTTCTGACTAACACTCTTCAGAAGTTTCAAAATGCATTTATTTCCAAGACTACAGCCAACCTTACTCCTTTTTGAAAGTCCAGATAATCTCATTGATTAAAAAATACAGCAAATCTGTCTGGAATGGAGCAATTCCCATCTGTAAGAATAGTTTCTGATTGAATTTAGGGCTACTTTTATACTGATGTCAGGTGTTTCACTCAGCCACCCCAATGTAAATTTGTTGCATTCCCTAAAACTAGTCAGATAAAAAATAAAAGCCTAGCTAATCTAATAGATTTATACTGGGAATTCTAGCTGAGTAAGACCTACAATTTAGGAACTGACGCGATAAATACCTCACTGACACCAACAAGAAAAGGCCCCAGAGGTACGGTTACGCATGGTGGATCATCTATTCTTTCCTTCCTTTGTTGGGGAGATCAAAACTGAGGGCCAAAAATTTAAGATGGTCACCAATAAATCCATTGGAGATTTCAAGAGAAAATTCTTTACCCAAGGAGTTGTAAGAACATGAGAAATAGGAGCTAAAATAGGCCATGTGGCCCTTCAAGCCTGCTCCGCCATTCAGCAAGATCATAGCTGATCTTCTATCTCAAACTCCACCTTCCCACACTATCCCATATTGCTCAATTCCCTTAGTACCCCAAAATCTATCTGCCTCTATCTTGAATGGACTCAGTGACTAAGCATCCACAGCTCTCTGGGGTACAGTATTCCAAAGATTCACAACCATTTGAGTCCTAAATGGCCAGACCCTTACCCTGAGACTGCGACCCCAAGTTCTAGATTCCCCAGCCAGCAGAAACATTTTCTCAACATTTACTCTGTCAAGCCCCTTAAGAATTTGATATGTTTTGTTTAGATCACATCTCATTCTTCTAAACTCCAGGGAATATAGTCCCAGTCTACTCAATCTGTAAAAAAATGTGGAACTTGTTACCACAAGGAGCTGTTGAAGCAACTAGTTAAGGACTAAAGCAAAAACATGAAAAAAACAGTGGGCAGGCACATTTAAGGAAAAGCTAGATAAGCACATGAGAGAAAAGGAATATGGTGAAAGGATTAGAGGAGGGGTGGGAGGAGGCTCTTGTGCAGCATAAATACCAGCATGGATCAGTTGGGTTGAATAGTCTATTTCTGTGCTGAAAATTTTATGTAATGTAATTAAGTCTTTCTTCAAACTCAATCAAAAATTGCTTGGCTCAGAGCTCCTTTCCAGTCCCATCTAAACTACTTTCTTGCTGTTTCAAATCCCAGCTTTTTATCCCTTCTGTGTGTTAATTGTATATCCACTGGGGGTTAATTCAGGTTGTGGGCATTAAGTAGGGACTCACCTATGTTCGTATATATAGGAGCAGGCTGAAAGTGTGGTTGTTGGATTGGAGATGTATATAATGAGTGTCTTGGTAAGTAAAAGCATGCAATTGTGCAAAGACAACACCCCAGTTCTGTTCTTCACCGCCTGGCTATCTGGGTTGTCATAATGTGCACAACACCTATTTCTTTGAAGTTTAATACACCATCTAATTAAAATTAGAAACCAGGTCATCAATACAGTGCTGAGTATATGTAATGGACTGAGCTCTATGAAAAGTTTGCACGTCCATGTTGAAGATAGAAATATTCACAATGGAACAAACCAATTCTTTCAGACCAAGGCCAGGTTTCTGGAGTTTATCCAGTGAGTAATTGAGAAATTGTTGAAGGTCCTAGACCAATCCCTGTTCCAGATAAGTTACCTCATCAATGGTAACAGTAGACATTCTACAAGTCACTCCTGCATGCATGAGTTGGGAGGTGAACATCAACCAGATTAGTCACTACTGGCAGGTGTGTTATGTTATCAGGTCACACATATATATAGATACTCATGGCATAACTTTAATTTTGTTTTTCCCTTTGCCATTTATGTTGCTTAGCAACTACAGCAGATTTCTGAAGTGTAACATAAACTCGAGCTCTAGAACTGCAATAACATATCAACAAAATATTTCACATTTTCGACACTTGGTGATGCAAATTTAATGACACAAGCATATAGCCTTAAACCAACTTGGGGGAAAGTAGGCAGTTTAGTAGATTTCACTTATCATCGATATAACCAGTGAAGAATGCAATTTAATTATTTCTGTCATATGCCCTGTGACAGAGCAGTGTGCTTCTCAGAGTCCACCTGTTTAACATTAATGTAATATGTTCCAGATATACAGGGACAGTGTCTAGCTCATAATTCATTCAGGTAAAATTTTAGTCAAAAATGAGTGATAGTTTTAGTTTTTGAAAGTCTTAAATGACAAATATAACTGTCATCATCATTTCTCAGTTTTCTTTCTGTAGTCCTGAGTTGAGCAGCTAAAGAAAATGTATATCTTCTGGTGACCTAAATAAAACAGTGAATCAGTAAATCTATTTGAAATTTACAGAAATAACTTGGTTATTTGTTTGAGCAAAAGGATTATGTCACATTGTGAGCAAATTAGCCCATTTTCTTTCTCCCTCCAAAGAGAGGTAACATCTAGATTTTGTTAAAAACAGGATATTGTGTTAACTTTCCATTCAAAAGTCCTATATCAACAGTGTCTATGGATTTGTTTTCTTTATTAATTGTGCCCTGATGACACCTGCCCTGTAACACTTTTAATGGGATTTTCCCATTAATATGACAACCTGTCACTCTGTCTAGCCACCATATGGTATTTGTCAACTTTCATATGAATATCTTTTCATCTGCCATCTTTCTCTCAGTAGCTGTAATTTTTCATTTCTAAATTAAGTGTTTAAATTAAAAACATGTTTTACAATAACATGATTACATTATTCATTGAATTGTCTCTTATGTCTTCTATTGGCCAAGATTTTGTGGTCAGCGGGGAAAGGTTGGCTCTCTTGGTAACCTCAAAGCTGCCCACAAAGATTTAGCGGGTTCTACAGCATTGATTTCCCCTATTACGGCATCATTTTGAATTTGGTGCCATTTATAGAGGATTGGTGGTGTCCAGCAGCAGGGTAGGCAACAGATGGGTTGATGGACAAACAAATTGAAGAATTCTCAGACATCAAAGGAGGAAGTTAAAAGAATGGAATATCATTCACATTTTAATCACTTTAATCACGGAAAAAAAATAAAGATTGAGGCATACCCATGGGATAAAGGGGGAAGGAGCAATATCATAAACTTTGAAAAAATAAAATAAAAATTACATTTCATTTTAAAAATCTGCAATTTTTAAATGTTCTTCTGAGTGAATGAGGCTCCCCACTTGTAAAATTAATTTTTCAGAGTCAGAGAGGTTGTTCAACAGTAATTATGACTTAGTACACAGTTAAAAACTCAGTTACTCCTGATTGAAAAAGACATAACATTTTCATTGATTTTCACAATGAGGATAATGTGCACAAAGTTAAAGTTCATGTCCAAACACTGATTCTGTTTTTTTTTTGCATCTGCAAAGGCTGCAATGGTGCACCCTGCGGAGGAGCAGAGTGTCACTGACAGCAACTTCTGGATTTCCGTGTTTAACTGCGTATATGCGGATGCCAAAAGTTGCTTTCAGTTTTACACAACGATGACGGCAACTGCAAAATCCAGGCCAATATCAAATTAAAGTTTTTATTTTAAGGCCTCAGCCTATCTCAAAAGCCTGGGTTTAAGCTGAGTATTTTTAACCCACAAAAGTTAATAGGAAGATTTTAATCACACTTGTGTATTCTGAGCATGTGCAGCTTGCAGCATTTGCCAGCCTACAACCTGTGAAAGGGATTCTGATGAAAGGTCCCGGACCTGAAACGTTAACTCTGCTTCTCTCTCCACCGATGTCTCCAGACCTGCTGAGTACTTCCAGCATTTCTGTTTTTATCACAGATTTCCAGCATCCACAGTATTTCACTTTTTTACAACCCCTGAATCAGGGGGAGTTGATTGGTTGAAGTGTGTGACCGTTCAACGTGCAACGAGTTGAATTTTCTTTGCTTTTTCTGAAAGACTTTGAAAGACACTGGAGATTGAACTCTCAAAGATTTTATTACATCTAAATGATGAACTTATAATCATGTATCACAATTGCACTTTTTTATTTTGAACTCCTCATAGAAACACAGTGGCTGGAATTTTGCGCCACACCAACGAGCGGGATGGTAGCGGGGGTGGGGGCTTGGGGGTGGCGTGAAATGGAGCGGGAGGCTCCGGGAGGCTTTCCTGACCCGCTCCTGCCTCTGCCACCATTTACGTTGGGTGGGGGGGCGGGGCAAAAAATGTCCCACCCACCCCAGGCCAATCAAGGCCCTGAAGTGGCCACGTAACAGCCACTTAACAGCCACTTAAGGGCCTTCGCCCACCTCCACACCAATTTTACACACAGCAAGCGGGCTTCCTGGAGCTGGAAGAAGCTGTCTCGGAAAACCAGGCAGCTGCTGATCGTCCTGGGGGTGGGGGGGGGGCCTGTTCATCGGACACAGGGTGCCCCTGCTACCCCAACCACCCCCAGTACCCCAACATGTCCATGCCCCCCTTTCCGCAACCAACCACCCTTTCCTCACTGGGGTACGACCGATTACCCCTGGCAAGGGAACCAAAACTTACCTTTCCTCCCGGCTCCAAGTCTTATTCTATCTTCGGCTGGGCTGCAGTCCCAGCAGTGGCCACTGCTCCCGCTGGCGCTGCTGGGACTAAGAGGTGCCGGCCCACTGATTGACCGGCAGCTCAATGAGGCGGGACTTCCTCCCTCAAGTGGGTGGAAGTCCCGCCTCGAAACAATTAAAGCCTGGGAACCCATAAAATATGGAACGGATCCCCCAGCGAGGCGGAAGCGGGTTCGCTTCCAACTTTTACTTGGAGGCCAGCTCCCGTTCGCCCACCGTAAAATTCCAGCCAGTGTGTGTGATCATAAACAGCAGTTATGATAATGAGAGTAACAACAGCTGTTTTTTTCTTGCTGATTAGTAACGTGAACTGTCTGTTTCTAGAGAATGGATTGTTTTTGGTTGCATATGTTCCATTTTAAAAAAAACTTTTCTGAACCATTTATGAGGCTGAACATTTTTTTGTAACATGAAAACAGGTGTTAGGCCCCTCATTTACATATGTAAACCACAGGGGTTCTTTTTAACATATGCATGTTGGGTTCCAATGAAATTTTACCCGGAGACCTGAACAGTAGGCAACAGTGAATTTCTGGCAGGCCAACCCAGCACTGCAATTTCGCCCCCCCCACCCTCCCCAAACTCCCATTCGAGAGGACCCCAGGAGGACAGCTGATAGATGATCCTGCCACTTACCTGGCCTTGGTAGATGGCCTCAGGTCTGTGTGAATTTCCACCACCTCTCCCCTCAATAGTGTTTTGAGAATTGCATTGTACATATTGTTCACTTGAAGCTACCATGCACACATGAGCCAGCAGAGTGAGCATAACATGAAAGTAAGACAGAATAAAGAAGACTCCATTGTGTTCAACAGCAATCTGCCTCTGACTCAGTCTTTGCCTCATATTTCTTACTAAACTTGGCGACACAGTGGCGCAGTGGTTAGCACCACAGCCTCACAGCTCCAGCAACCCAGGTTCAATTCTGGGTACTGCCTGTGTGGAGTTTGCAAGTTCTCCCTGTGTCTGCGTGGGTTTTCTCCGGGTGCTCCGGTTTCCTCCCACAAGCCAAAAGACTTGCAGGTTGGTAGGTAAATTGGCCATTTTAAATTGCCCCTAGTATAGGTAGGTGGTAGGGAAATATAGGGACAGGTGGGGATGTGGTAGGAATATGGTATTAGTGTAGGATTAGTATAAATGGGTGGTTGATGGTCGGCACAGACTCGGTGGGCCGAAGGGCCTGTTTCAGTGCTGTATCTCTAAACTAAACTTGGTTAAACCTCACTCCAGCTCCGAGAACCTGCTTACCCCTCGTTGGATTCCAACCTGGAGCAGGTAAGAGGTCAGTCGGCTATGTTTATATGAGGCTCTAGAGTCTTTTTTTGCTGCAGTTGATGAGATTTGAACTGAACTCAAAAGTCACCCACTGAAAACTGACCCCCCCCCCCCAGTTAAAAGCGGGGCCCTCTCAAGCATATTTTTGAGTGTCAGCTGTGGTTCAGTTGGTAGCCAGAACATGGTGGGTTCAATACCACTCTAGAGGCTCCAGCACAAAAATCTAGGCTGATACTCCAACGCAGTACTAGGGAAGAGCAGAGGAGTTACCTCTGGTGTTCCAGCCAATATTGATCCCTCAATCCACTTAAAAAATAGATTATCTGGTCATTATCACATTGCTGTATGTGGGAGCTTGCTATGTGCAAATTGGCTGCTATGTTTCCTACATTAGAATTGTATCTACAGTTCAAAATTACTTCATTGGCTGTAAAGTACTTTTGGGACATCCTAAGGTCGTGAAAGGTGCTATGTAAATGTAAGTCTTTATTTCTTCCATTTACTTTCAGTTGGAGTCACTGGAGCAAGAACCCTGTAGGGTTGCCCCTTTCTTAACCCAGGTGCACTTCAAGTCAATTGCTCTCGCACTGACCCCAGTTGAGATCAGTTAACTCAACAGCGCTTGGCTCCTGAACAAGAGACCTCTCTGGTTTATGTGGTTCAGCAAGCTCAGCATTTGCCTTTTTTTTATTTTAAGAAGTGTTTTGCAAGATCTGTCTCTAACTATTTTCCATGATGTCAATATATATTTGACATCTTTTCATGTTTAATTATTTTCCTTTAGGGTTCTAAAGCAAGACCGCAAGCATATTACTTTAAAAAAAGATATTCACAAATCAGATGTTGTTTATTGTAACAAAATTATTGTCTGAATTTTTTTCTTAAAGGCAGAGTATTTCTTTATTTTCCACACAATCATCAGCTGAACTCCATTTGTTCAGAGGCAAAACAGTTATTTCTCAGAATCAGATTCAAACCAAATACTTTTTTTTAACAGATGAATGTTTGTATGTACTGTCCTTTAGGGAGATAATGGCAAGTTCAGGATACTATGTTATGTGTAAAATCCTTGGTAGTATTACTAATTACAGCAATATTACATTAGAGGCTCCTTAAACTGTGGTGTGCAAGAGAGAAATAAGATTCTCCTTATTACACCATAAGGAGAAATATTACCTTTACAATTCAACAGGTCAGTAAAAGTACAAATTTCAGTTTTGGAAATGACATACTATACACACTGGCAACATTTGCACATCAAAACTAAATTTACAAATGTCCATGTTCAAAAATCAGGGATGATTATGATGTGTGACGCAATGTATTTGTTCCTCTTCAGAAGGTGTTTTGCTGCAGGCCAGTTTTGAGAGCTGATGGATTACAAATCCTGCAACATCTATAATGAGGAGGAGTAAAGGGTTACTTACAATATAAATGACTTAACTACAAGTTATGACATACTCCAGACAAGGTGGTTTGATAATGGAATGGGACAGTCTACCAATGTGTTTTGAAGTGCCCCAAGATACTGTTACAATCATCCTCACTCTGTTGAAATCAAAACTGATTGCATTGTCTCCTTGTCTAACTCTTTCTTTGCCAAAACAAAAAGCAAAATACTTGGAGGCTGGAAATCGGAAATAAAAACAAAAAATGCTGGAAACACTGAGCAGGTCAAAGATCTCCTACTGGTCCACAGCCAGGGAGATCATGTCTTTCTTCTGCCACATTACTGAGCCATGGGAGCCTTTTCTTTGTTCGATTTTTCATGCTTTCCTCTTCCTCTGCTAGTCTACTCCAACAAGTGATATTGCCTCTGTACCCATCTTTTGTTTCTATACTTTACTATTTATTACCTCATTTTGACTCCGCCTGAAAAATAATTGGCCGTATCAGTAACTGAATAAAACATTTAAATATATGTTGTGACCCGTGGAGAAGTGGAGCTAGAGAAAGACAGTGCATTCCTCTAGTCTTGGTAAGACATTATAAAACAACACAAGCTCTAACCAACCATGAGCAAAATGAAAAGAATTCACTAATATTTTGGTAAATTTGTAAAACCACTCTCCATTTTTTCTAGTTGGGCCCAAAAATAGTTCTAAAACTTAAATTTCCTGTACAAAATGTTACTGATATCATTCTCCATATTTTATATTATAGAATTTAACACTCGCCCACAGCTGACAAGTAGATTATTGTAATTAGAGATTATAGACCATTTAAAATCAATGTCAATGCCAGTCACTAGAGCTTGGTTAATGATCAGGAAACATTGTGCATTTAAGTTGCAAAGTTGCTGTTGACTAGATGGTGAGTCCAAAGTTGGCAGATAACTGGAAATGGAAATAATATGCCACTCATTCACTGGCAAAAGGCTGTGGCAAGAAAATGAGTTGCAGAATGGAGTGGAATCGCCACCCAAGGCTGAGACGCCAGCCTAAAATCCCAGGTATGGAATAATTGTATAGCTGAGCAGACCATTTGCCCCACAATGGCCTGACCTGGTCTGCTCTTCAAAGACTGTGTTCCCCCCACCCCTCCCCCCAAGGCACCAATGGACCGAACAATAAAATGCTGTCTTTAAAGTCTTCAGTTCCCATGGGAACCAATAAGCCACTGGAGAAAGTAATCGATCCACTCCAAGATTGATTACCTTACTCTAATAAAGGTTTACAACCTTGAGGGCTTCAAAGGGACTGATGCCAGGCCTCAACTGGGTGCTTGAGAGTGTAAAAGAAGGAATTTCCCAGGAACTTCCCTGAATTGCATCCCTTGTTCCCTCCACACCACCCATCCTCCCCACACACCCCGCCCCTGATGTAACAGGTCTGGGTGGAAGACTGGGTGGCCCCAATCAAAGGTTCGAAGTCTGGTATAAACAGGGGGGAGTCCCAGAAAAGCCAGACATCAGCCTGTATTCCAGGTTCTCCAAGAAGAAATATAACTCATGCCTTCGCTCAACACAGGAAGGTTTGGGGCTTGTGTATCTGACAAAACAGTGCATCCAATAGAAGCACAAATGGGAAGAAGTTTGCCATTGGGGTTGACCATGTTTTTCACTGCGGGGTTGATTGATGAAAGTGCCCACACCCACCCTGAGTAGACCAGTGAAACAGTTTCTTTCACAGCCTTCAGAGACTTTCACCAGGCGTTGGCAAAGGAAGATGACTCCTGAGAAGCAGCTATTAGCCACTTTTGAAACGCTGACCCTCTGCGCGTGCTTGCCCAAGCACAGCTGTTTTAGGCTCCAATTATGGTGCACTGATGATCTGAGACCAGTAGCTGCAGAGTTCGAAGCACAGGTGGCAAGACCCGTTACTATATGCTTGCCAATAAAACTGCCCACCATGACAGAGTTCTGTATGCACAAAACTCCGCTTCCCAGCCTGTAAGTTATTAATGTTTTGACAGCATGGGCGGGAGTGTCGCTTCCGACAAACACAAATAAGACTGCAGTATGTTAATAAAGTGTCCCATTGTGAGGTCTACCTTTCATGCATTTTAAAAAAAGACTAGTATTTATGGAACGCCTTTCCTGACCTCAGGAATTCCCCAGTACCTCACAGACAATGAATTACTTTTGAAGTGTAGTCACTGTTGTAATGTAGGAAATGCAGCAGCCAATTTGTGCACAGCATGATCCCACAGAACAGCAGTGTGATAATGACCAGGTAATCTGTTTTAGTGATGTTGTTTGAGGGATAAGTATTGGCCAGGACACCGACAAAAACTCCCCTGTGCTGGGGAGTAATTTTAACTTAACTCGTGAGGTCGGAAATCCATGGGATTGGGTGGAACTCCGGTTTTAAACCTGCCCAATAATACTCTCCAGTGACTTCAATGAAGGGTAAACTGATTACGTCAGTTTCCTGACAGGTGGAGTAGATTAAAATTGCCGCCCAATTGGAGTCAGATTGGATCCTGACTGAAATTGTACTCCTACTTTGGCATTGATGCATGCCCAAAACCACTTCATATTGATGCAAATTGGCAAGACAATTAAACCTTAGAATAGATCCGGCTACAGTAGAAATCAAACCAATATAAATAGTATGGTTTCTACAGCAAGGGAGCTGAAGCTAAGCTGTTCCTCAGAATGCCGTCCCCATTATAAATGCAGCAGTAGTTGTTTCTTTCACGTGCTCAAAGACACTGAAAACCTTTTTGTGTTAAACTCAATGAATGTTCCATTATCTTTCTTGTATCTTTGGAAACTGAGCTATAAAGGCAGACCTTGGGTCATCGTACGGGACTTTGTCTGCAAGTGTGCCACATCACCATTGTAAATGATCTGGTGGCAGCGGCTGTTAATGAAAAGGGAGTTACCCCAATTACCTTTGAATGGGATACATAATCTACCTCCTTAGTTCATTAGCCTCCTAATAGTGGTGCAGTGCAAAAGGCCTTTCAGTGTTTGCTATCTCTTCTGAGTAAGTGCATTTACTGGGGGAGGTTATTTCAGTCTATAGCAGCAAAAGGCAAAGGGGAACAATATGTGAAAAGCCTGGAGAGCTTCTAATGGAGGAACGTGCTATATAATGTGTGGACCACCAACAGGGACCTCTCTGGAATGCAGAAACCAAAGCTGTTCTGTCCTTGTGTCAAAAATCACAGCATTAGTCACTTCCCAAACTGACTCACTGCTGTTGTTTTTTTTTCCCTTGGTGAATCTTGACACCAAGCAGTAGGGAGTTGGGACCAAATTGTTGATGATGAATGTACAGCCACCCACAGACATTTGAAAGTATCCCCTTTAACTGTGAAAACCTTTATGCTACAAAGCTGTAGCCAATAAACACCCAGTTCTCTCTTGTGCAATGAGCTGCCACCGGATTGGCCAGCTCCATTTCTGTCTAGCATCTGGATAGGGATTGGTGCCAGGTGGAAATGTGAAGAAGGGAGTCTATTTTAGGTCAATTTGTTCATGGTAAAATTTTTTTCCAGCTGTCAAAAAGCAATCATTTTTCTGACAACTTTCATTTCTCCAATGCGTCTCACATAAAGACTGGTATTCTGTCTTGGCGACAGGGGTCTCGAGAGCCCTGCTTTGCCTTCTCTGGGCAAGGCATGCCGGATCAAGTACCAATTAGGCACTTAACTGGACAGCAGTGGGTTTTCCCCGCGATTTAGGACCATGGCGGCAGAAGTGCTGCCTGTTGAAACCTACTGGCCAATCAGAGAAAGCAGCTCTTTAACTGAGCAGCGCCACCACAGAGGCGGTGGCTGCTGCCGGTACTGGACTTACCCGAGGCCCTGGACCCAGACCATAGATAAGTCTCAGCGTGGGGAAGGGGGGGGGGGGGGTGGTTCCGCGGGGTGGGGCTCACAGGGGATGGGAGTGTAGGGGGATCGGCAGCAAGGGCAAGGGGGTGGATCTCTGTGGCATCCCCCCCCACCACCTCCCCTCCCTTCCTGATGCCAGGTCTCTTGTTCAGGCACTGAGTGCCTTTTAATGAGGGCACCACCCAGAGCCAGCAAGCAACCTGCACAGATTTGCTTGTCATGCTCCCTGCACGGCAACAAACCCACCCACTGCAGGGCTAATTCTGGCAGAGGTGGGATGAGGCCCTTGATTGGGCATTAATTGCCCACTTAAGGGCCTCAATAGGTGGCAGGGTGGGAAGGTCATTCACAGGCCTTCCCGCCCTGGACTCAATTGGGGTGGAAGCAGAATGGTGGTGGGGTCCCCCCCAATACCATCCCTCCTGATTATATGCTCTGCCACCCTCCAAACCTGATGTGGGGGAGAGTATAAAATTCCCCTGAAACACTTCAAATTTGGATGATGAGCAGGAAATGAAGCGGTTTAAGAGCAAGAAGGAGAAAATTCCAGAGGGAAAGGACGTTGATTGAGTTTAAGGGAAGGGACAGAGGAAGCAGGGCTGGACACCTGGCTGTGTATAATTTCCCAAATAGCCTGGGGTAAGGCCTTGGAAGAATTTGAAAATGAGGGTGAGGATCCGGATGACTGATTTGCTAGTGCACAAGCAGCTCATAGAGCTGCGTGAGGGTGGGGTTAATGGTTTGTGGGACTTTGTGCAGGAGAGGACTTGGGCTGCAGGGCTCAGGTGGTGGAATGATATGGCCTCAATATGGAGTTGCAAATGTACCTCAGAGTTGAACAGAACTCTGTTGGATAATCTGATAGTCAGAGGGAGTGGCGTATTAGTTCTGGCAAGTGATAAACTCTGGGGATGGTGGGGGGAATTTTTAACTTAATCCAACAGTTAGGAAACTGATAGGATTGGGTGCAATACTGGTTTTAAATCCTGCCTGACTTTACTTACTTTACTTACTTCAAGGGGCTTAAAATTGGTCTACCCCAGCAGTGAGAATGGGCTCGTAGCAAACCAGTAGTCAATGTTTTCATCATGCCAGTTTTCATTTTCCATTGACTTGGAAAATATTGCAAAGATTTATAATTTTAAACCACATAAAAGTGACAGTGGGACTTGGGGATGGGCCTCCAAAAAGAGTTTGATCTATTGTTCTGTGAACTTCGGTGTAAACAAGTTCGTGCGCAGTGAAAAATCAGCTACTGATTCGCTATGAGCCTGTCTCACGCTGCTGCCATAGGCCAATTTAATCCCCAAGGTGTGGAAAAGTTGTCAGGCATTTTCTATTGGAGATGCCAGCAAATGTTGAATATGCTCCCTCTGCTCTGCAACTTCAAGCATCCAAACCCTTCAGCATTCATTTCTCAGCTCACTGGTGCAGGTAGGGCTCCTTGCCAAAGCCTAATGAACCTGACCCCAGAAACCTTGCTAAAGTTATCAATGCACTCTTCAGACAAGCAGGGGTCCTTACAATGCTTATGGCAACATAGGAATACTGATACACTGAGGAATACCCTGGCCGCAGTATCACTGATGAATTGGCTTGGACCAATCAGCAAGTAAATTGGAAAGTCTTGAGAGAGGGGATGATGCAACAAACAATGTCTGTTATATATAAAAAAATAATGAGTGGTCTCAGGATTGTACTGTTATTATCTACACAGACTGTTCTGGAAGCATGATAAAATAGGGGTCAAGCTGAATGCCACAAGACAGGCATTGGGAGGCCTAACTGGCGGTATCCTGGGCAATATTTATCCCTCAACCAACACCCAAAATTGGATTATATGGTCATTACCTTAACGTTGTTTCTGGGGCCTTGCTGTGCACAAATTGGCTGCCATGACTCCAATTAAATTTTGGGAAGACTGAAGCCATGGTTTTCACTCCAGACTCAGTTCCCTAGCTACCGACTTCATTCCTCTCCCTGGCAACAGTCTGAGATTAAGTCAGTCTGTTCGCAACCTTGGTGTCACATTTGACCCTGAGATGACCTTCCGACCTCATAGTTGCGCCATCACTAAGACTGCCTATTTCACCTCCGCAACATTGCCCAAGTTCACCTCCTCTCAGCTCATCTGTTGCTGAGTCCCTCATTTATGCTTTCGTTACCTCTAGACTTTTCAAATCCCTCCATGGCTTCACCCCTCCCTCTCTCTGTAATCTCCTCCAGCCCCACAACCCTCCAAGATATCAGCGCTCCTCTAATTCTGGCCTCTCGACCATCCTGTATTTTAATCACTTCACCATTGGTGGCCGTGCCTTCAGTTACCTAGGCCCCAAGCTCTGGAAAATCCTCCCTACACCTCTCCACCACTCTACTTCACTTTCCTCCTTTAAGACACTCCTTAAAATCTACCTCTTTGAACAAGCTTTTGGTCATCTGATCTAGTATCTCCTTCCATGGCTTGGTGTCATAATATATTTTATAATGCTCCTGTGAGGTGCCTTGGGTCATTTTATTACTTTGAAGGTGCGATATAAATATAAGTTGTTGTTGTCATTCCTACATTACAACAGAGACTATACTTCAAAAGTAATAAAAACAAAGTGCTGGAATTACTGAGTAGGTCTGGCAGCATCTGTGAAGAGAAAAGCAGAGTTAACGTTTCAGGTCTGTGACCTTTCATTTTCTTTTATAATACTTCAGAAGTACTTCAGTAAGTTCTTCAGTAAAAGTAATGTGCTATTGGATGATCTGAAGTCTTGAAAGGCACTATAGAAATGCACACTCTTTCTTTTTAAAGGGGCCTTTCCAAAATGGCTCTTGGATGCAGCATTGGAGGTCCTCGGGGAAGAGGTACAGAGGGGAAGGGATATCCTGTAATGGAAGTGGGGAAGGACACGCTTTCCCCCTCCTCACTCCCCTGACCCTCTCTCCTGCAGGAGCTTGTGCTGCTCTGCCTGATCTTATGTCCTCCTCCCATGACTCGTTCACACCAAGAGCAACCCTTAGCAAGATGCCCATGACCAAGCACTGACTTTCTCCTGGTGAGTCCTGTAAGGTGACCAATAAGGTAGAGTTAGCACAACACATAATCTGGGTCGGTGAAGTCCGCAGAGAATTTCCAGAATAAATGTTACTCAAGTGTTGACGTCTCGACAGTGTCTCAGAAAGTTTCATGATGTGCTTCAGATGTCCTCTTCACGGTTCATGCAGCAATAACCATGAAATGGTAAGTTTCCCTTTAAGTTCTGTTTGAAATCGACATCAATCCCAGCTAGTCACTGTTGGGAGAGGGCGTTAGTTGAAGAGCCATTCAACAAAATGCCATGAATCCTCTTTATTAAGTGCTAGCAGGCATTTTAAGTGGCAATCAGCTGTTTAACGAACCTCTGGGGAGTCATTCCTAGTGCTGGCTTCAACTCGATTACCAAGATGGCGGCTGGCACTAAACACAGGCAAAACCGACAGTGAGTTTCCCGCCAGCCAAACTAATGCAAAAGAGGATTGGAATCTGAAGAGGCCGATAAAAGGAAATTGAAAAAAAATATATTTTCCTTTCCTTGTGGGGCCAGGAGTAGCAAAAGTGCTTCTCTCAGCCTCAAAAGAAAAACTCAGGACACCCATGTCATGGATTCAGCCCCCCTGCAGGACAGCTCCGCAGTTGGTCCCACCATGTATTTGATATCAGTGTGTGGCCTCTGTGCCATGCAAGGCTGCTACTTTTTGCCAGCTTCCCGCATGGAATGGGTGGGAGGTTGTTCTGCAGGAATTAAATAAAATCAGTCAGAAGTCATTCTGCCGGACAGAAAATTAATTCAACAGCGGGTTTTCCACATGGGAAATCCAGCCCTGTGTCTGTATGCCCTGGTCCGATTATCCCCCACCTTCAAACCCTGATTGCAGGTACAAATTACTCATGAAGATTGTCGTACATGTAATAGCTGAGCATCTTGTTATACTGACCTCTCGATTGGGGAGGTGTTAATAAAGTTTGTTGAATAATGGCTGCTTGCTGTGAGAGCACATGTTAGACTTAATGCAATACGCAACAAAAATAACAACAGGGGCTATGAACCCAACAAATACTTATTGGCCTCAGACAATTTTCTGGCAGCCAAGGCGGTCACCCAAAGGGCGTTAGGTTCCTTGAATATGCTAATAAAGGACCTTTTGTCTGTTTTGGGTCCCGTCTGAGAAATTGGGCTGCTCTGATCTGCTCAGCTCTTCCAAGAAGGTCAGAGGTTAAGTTAAAGATTTTTTGTGGGCTATTGTGGAGCCAGGAGGAGCAGCAGTTCTCCTCCCAGATCCAAAGCACTCACGAGGACCGTCCTCTCCCTCCCCTAGGACTTTCCTGAGGGATACTGCTAGTTAGACAAATGGGTTGAAATTCATCTGCTTCAAGTAGGCAAGCTGCAGGTGCTGACAGAACATAAGAACATAAGGTAAAAGCAAAATGCTGCAGATGCTGAAAATCTGAAATAAAAACAAAAAGTGCTGGGAATACTCAGCAGGTCTGGCAGCATCTGCGGAGAGAGAAGCAGAGTTCACGTTTCAGGTCAGTGACCCTTCATCAGAACTGACAACGGTTAGAAATGTAAAAGGTTTTAAGCAAGTAAAGCAGGGGTGGGGCAAGAGATATCCAAAGAGCAAGTGTTGATAGGACAAGGTCACAGAGAATAACTGACCAGAAGATCATGGAGCAAAGGTAAATGGTATGTTAATGGTGTGGTGAAAGACAAAGCGTTAGTGCAGAGATGGTGTTAATTGACAGAAAAATGAACAGCCTGGCCCTAAGCACAAACATGGAAAAAGTGTGTTGGCACAGTAGAAACAAACTTAACAAACTAAAATAAAATGAATTAAAAAAAAAGAAAAAATAACTAAAAATAAAAAGGGATGCCCATCATGCTTTGAAATTATTGCACTTAATGTTCAGTCCAGCAGGCTGTAGTGTGCCTAATCGGTAAATGAGGTGCTGTTCCTCGAACTTGCGTTGACGTTCACTGGAACACTGCAGCAACTCCAGGACAGTGATTTGGACATGAGGGCAGGGGGGTGTGCTGAAATTGCCAGCATCTGGAAGCTCGGGGTCATGCTTTCGGACTGAGCAGAGGTGGTCCACAAAGCAGTCACCCAATCTGCGTTTGGTCTCCCTAATGGAGCGACATTGTGAGCAGCGAATACAGTATACTAAATTGAAAAAAGTACAAGTAAATCGCTGCTTCATCTGAAAGGAGTATTTGGGGCCTTGGATAGTGAGGAGAGATAAGGTAAATGGGCAGGTATTACACCTCCTGCGATCGCAGGGGATGGTGCCCTGGGAAGGGCATGAGGTGGTGGGAGTAATGGAGGAGTGGACGAGGGTGTTACGGAGGAAAAGATCCCTTCAGAATGCTGACAGGGGAAGGGAGGAGAATCTGTCAATCCCCTTCAGAATCTCGTATGCCTCAATGAGGATCACCCCTCAATCTTCTAAACTCCAGAGAGTATAGGCCCAACTTCCTCAGCTTCTCATCATACAACAGCCCTCTCTTCCCAGGAACCAATCTAGTGAGCGTTTGCTGTACCTCCTCCAAAGCAAATATATCCTTCCTTAACTATGGAGACCATAACTGTTGTCCAGGTGTGGTCTTACCAAAGCCCTACACAATTATAGCAAGCCTTCTTTGCTTTTGTACTCCATTTCCCTTGATATGAAAGCCAACCAGCCATTTTCCTTCCTAATTGCTTGCAGTACCTGCATGCTAAAGTTCTGTGTTTCTTGTATGAGTACAACCAAGTTTCACACCTTTTAAAAAATATTCAGCTTTCCTATTCTTACTACCAAAGTGAATAACCTCACACTTCCCCACATTATACTCCATCTGCCACCTTGTTGCCCACTCACTTAACCTGTCTATATCTTTTTGTCGCCTCTTTGTCTCCTCATCACAGCTTACATTTCCATCAAGCTTTATATCAACAACAAACTTGAATAGATTACTCTCAGTTTTTTCATCTAAGTCATTAATTTAGATTGTAAATAGATGGAGCCCCAGCACTGATCTTTGCAGCACTCCACTAGGTACAGCCTGCCAGCTTGAAAATGTCCTGTTTATCCTTACCATTTGCTTCCTGTCTATTAACCACTCCTCCATCCATGCTAATATATTTGCCCAACTCCATGAGACCTTATTTTGTGTACTAATGTTTTGTGTTGCACCTTTTCGAATACATTTTGGAAGTCCAAGCATATGACATCTACTGGCTTCACTTTATCTACACTGCTAGTTACATACGTACATATATACGAACATATGAACTAGGAGCAGGAATAGGCCATTTGGCCCCTCGAGCCTGCTCCACCATTCTGTTAGATCATGGTTGATCTGTTTGTGGACATAACTCCACTTTCCTGCCCACTTCCGATACCCTTTGGCTCCCTTGTTTGCCAAGAATCTGTCTACCTCTGTTTAAAAACATTCAATGACCCTGCCTCCACTGCTGAGAGTTCCACATACTCATGACCCTCTGAGAGAAAACATTTCTCCTCATCTCTTTCCTAAATGGGAGACCCCTTATTTTTAAACTGTGCCCCCTAGTTTTAGTCTCTCCCACAAGGGGAAACATCCTTTCCACATCCACCCTGTCAAGTTCCCTCAGGATCTTATATGTTTCAATCAGATCACCTCTCATCCTTCTAAACTCCAATGACTACAGACCCAGCCTGTCCAACCTTTCCTCATAAGATAACCCTCTCATCCCAGGAATCAGTTGAGTGAACATTTTCTGAGCTGCTTCCAATGCAGTTATATCCTTTCTTAAGTAAGGAGACCAAAACTGTACACAATACTCTAGATGTGGTCTCACCAATGTTTTGTAGAACTGAGGCAAAATATCTCAACTTTTATATTCCATTCCCCTTGCAATAAATGACAACATTGCATTTGCTGTCTTAATCACTTTACTTGCATACTATCTTTTGGGTTTCATGTACTAGGGCACCCAGATCCCTCTGCATCGCAGAGGTCTGCAATCTTTCTCCATTTAAATGATATATTACTTTTCTATTCTTCTGGCCAAAGTGGATAAGTTCACGCTTTCCCATATTATATTTTATCTGCCAAATCTTTGCCCACTCACTTAACCAATCTATATTCTTTTTCAGACTCCTTATGTCCTCTTCACAACTTACTCTCCTACCTATCTTTGTGTCATCAGCAAATTTAGCAAAAATACATTCTGTCCCTTCATCCAAGTCATTGATATAGATTGTAAATAGTTGAGACCCCATCCTCAAAATACTCTAATGAATTTGTCCGACACGATTTCCCTTTTGGAAAACCATGTTGGCTCTGTGTGATCATAATATGATTTCCTAAATTATTGAAATGAGGTCCGAGGGCCAATCTTGGAGTGACCTCAGGCCTCCCAGTTGCATGAAAATGGGCCATAACTAATTTCCACCCTTGTGCTTGACTATCCTTGTGTAACACCAGATGAGATCAGCTTGTCCATAAAAATATATTTTGCAAATGTATATATTGAATGTTCTGAACAAAAACACCGTAGCTGTATGTTACATCAATCATATGATAACTGAATAGCTTGTGAGGCTGTTTTTTGACTATGTGATTTTTTTTGTCTGAAGAGTGCAGTTTTGAGCAGCCTCCGGAAATTTCTAAAATGCTAAACTGATGTCTACTTTTTCCAGATGCTTCCATATGTTGATAGTGTTGAGGTAATAGTGAAGCTTTTTTCTTACAGTTCTTAGTGACTTTCATCATTGGCCAAGCAAGGTTCAGAATTAAAGCCATGATTTCACCTCTGCCCTACTCATATATGCTCCCTGTCCAGTTTAGGTTTTGGCAAAGGAGGAAAGATTGGACAGGCTAGGCTTGTATCCACTGGAATTTAGAAGAGTAAGAGGCGACTTGATTGAGACATATAAGATCCTGAGGGGTCTTGAAAAGGTGGATGTGGAAAGGATGTTTCCCCTTGTGGGAGAATCTCAAACTAGGGGTCACTGTTGAAAATTAAGAGGTCGCGCATTTAAGCCAGAGATGAGGAGAAATTTTTTCTTTGGTATCCTCTTCCTCAAAAGGCAGTGGAAGCAGAGTCTTTGAATATTTTTCAGGCAGAGATTCTCGATAAGCAAGGGGGTGGAAGGTTATCGGGGGTAGGTGGAGATGTGGAGTAATCAGTTTAGCCATGAACTTATTGAATCGTGGAGCAGGCTCGAGGGGTCAAGTGGCCTACTCCTGCTCCTAATTTGTATGCTCATATGTAAAAGACGCCAACCATATTAATGGAAATCATCTAAATGCTGCAATGCACTATAACCTTTAAACAACGTGCATTGTATCTCTTTGCCTGTTCTAAATAATAGATTGAGTTAGAAGAGGCAACTTTTAAGTAGAGGTTGTTGAACTGTGGCTGTGTTTAATCACACACTGCACTGTGTCAGAATAAGCAGGTATAATATATTGTCTCCAAAGTACCAAAGCACAATTTCCTGTGCTGACACACCATTTTACTCCTTGGTCATCAGTTCCTGCTGTTATTCTTGGCTTGAAGAATATAACATAAAGAGGGGCTCAATGTTAACTCTTTTGACTACATATTCTTTAGACAAATGCTCAGTACATTCCACGGGCCTTAACTCCGAGGAGCCACACCATTGTCCAAGCACAGTATACGGAATCTCAAGCGTCAAATCTTCTGTGCCAAATTTCTGATCGACTTTTCAATTCAAATGAAGGCCTAATGAACTCGCACTGAATTTTACAACATTGGGTGTGACTCCTTTCAATGTGCAATCCTTACCCATAAAAACTGGGCACAGTGGTGGTGGAGGCAGCACGGCCTGC